>NW_024470893.1:405498-412998 GCF_017639515.1 Carcharodon carcharias
AGGGAGGGAGTCCCACAGTTTGGAGGCTGAGGGAGGGAGTCCCACAGTTTGGAGACTGAGGGAGGGAGGGAGTCCCACAGTTTGGAGGCTGAGGGAGGGAGTCCCACAGTTTGGAGGCTGAGGGAGGGAGGGAGTCCCAGAGTTTGGAGACGGAGGGAGGGAGGGAGTCCCACAGTTTGGAGACTGAGGGAGGGAGGGAGTCCCACAGTTTGGAGGCTGAGGGAGGGAGGGAGTCCCACAGTTTGGAGGCAGAGGGAGGGAGGGAGTCCCACAGTTTGGAGACTGAGGGAGGGAGGGAGTCCCACAGTTTGGAGGCTGAGGGAGGGAGGGAGTCCCACAGTTTGGAGGCTGAGGGAGGGAGGGACTCCCACAGTTTGGAGACGGAGGGAGGGAGGGAGTCCCACAGTTTGGAGACTGAGGGAGGGAGGGAGTCCCACAGTTTGGAGACTGAGGGAGGGAGGGAGACCCACAGTTTGGAGGCTGAGGGAGGGAGGGAGTCCCACAGTTTGGAGGCTGAGGGAGGGAGGGAGTCCCACAGTTTGGAGGCTGAGGGAGGGACGGAGTCCCACAGTTTGGAGGCTGAGGGAGGGAGGGAGTCCCACAGTTTGGAGGCTGAGGGAGGGAGTCCCACAGTTTGGAGGCTGAGGGAGGGAGGGAGTCCCACAGTTTGGAGACTGAGGGAGGGAGGGAGTCCCACAGTTTGGAGACTGAGGGAGGGAGGGAGGGAGTCCCACAGTTTGGAGACTGAGGGAGGGAGGGAGTCCCACAGTTTGGAGGCTGAGGGAGGGAGGGAGTCCCACAGTTTGGAGGCTGAGGGAGGGAGGGAGTCCCACAGTTTGGAGGCTGAGGGAGGGAGGGAGTCCCACAGGTTGGAGGCTGAGGGAGGGAGGGAGGGAGTCCCACAGTTTGGAGGCTGAGGGAGGGAGGGAGTCCCACAGTTTGGAGACTGAGGGAGGGAGGGAGTCCCACAGTTTGGAAAGTGAGGGAAGTGAGGGAGGGAATGGGGAGGTAGTGAGGGAGGGAGGTAGGGATGGAGTGTGGGAGAATGGAGTGAGGTAGTGACAGAGGGAGTGAGGGAGGGAGTGAGGGAGGGAGGGAGTGAGGGAGATAGGGAAGGAGGGAGTGAATGAGGGAGTGAGGGAATGAGTGAGGGAGTGAGTGAGGGAGGGAAAGAAGGAGTTAATGAGGGAGAGGGTAAGGGAGTGAGTGAGGGGTTTAGGGAGTGAGTGAGTGAGGGAGTGAGTGAGGGAGGGGGTTACGGAGTGAGGGAGGGAGTAAGGGAGTGAGTGAGTGAGTGAGGGAGAGAGGGAGGGAGTGAGGAAGGGAGTGTGGGAGTGAGGGAGCTAGGGAGTGCGTGAGTGAGGGAGTGAGTGAGTGAGTGAGTGAATGAGTGAGTGAGTGAAGGAAGGATTGCTGGAGGGAGTGCGTGAGGGAGGGAGGGAGGGAATGTGTGAGTGCATGAGGTAGGAAGGGAGGGAGTGCGTGAGGGAGGGAGGGAGGGAGTGTGTGAGGGAGGGAGTGCGTGAGGGAAGGAGCGAGAGAGGGAGTATGTGAAGGAGGGAGTGTGTGAGGGAAGGAGGGAGTGCGTGAGGGAAGGAGGGAGGGAGTGTGTGAGGGAGGGAGGGAGTGTGTGAGGGAGGGAGGGAGTGCGTGAGGGAAGGAGGGAGGGAGGGAGTGTGTGAGGGAGGGAGTATGTGAGGGAGGGAGGGAGTGCGTGAGGAAGGGAGGGAGGGAGTGTGTGAGGGAGGGAGGGAGGGAGTGTGTGAGGGAGGGAGTGTGTGAGGGAGGGAGGGAGGGTGTGTGTGAGGGAGGGAGGGAGTGAGGGAGTGTGTGAGGGAGGGAGGGAGGGAGTGTGTGAGGGAGGGAGGGAGGGAGTGTGTGAGGGAGGGAGTGCATGAGGGAAGGAGGGAGGGAAGGAGTGTGTGAGGGAGGGAGTATGTGAGGGAGGGAGGGAGTGAGGGAGTATTTGAGGGAGGGAGTGCATGAGGGAGGGAGGGAGTGAGGGAGTGAGTGAGGGAGCGTGTGATGAGGGAGTATGTGAGGGAGGGAGGGAGGGAGGTAGTGTGTGAGGGAGGTAGTGTGTGAGGGAGGGAGTGCATGAGGGTAGGAGGGAGGGAGTGTGTGAGGGAGGGAGGGAGTTACCTGCATTTCCCGGTCCCCGTATTTCTGAGGGTTTTTACTCATTTGGCTTTTCCTCCGGAGTTTCTTCAGCTCCGAGTGACATTTAGCGATGGAGTCAGTCTTCCCTCGGATTTCTGCTTGGTGCTTCCTCAGAGTGGACTTCACCCAGGGATGGAGGAGAGAGGGTGTTATAGAGTGAGGCTGTCCCTCCCTCTGCTGCCCCTCCCTCCCTCCCTCCCTCCACTGCCTCCCCCTCCCTCCTTCCCTCCACTGCACCTCCCTCCCTCCCTCCCTCCACTGCCTGCCCTACCTCCCTCCACTGCCTCTCCCTCCCTCCACTGCCCCTCCCTCCCTCCCTCCCCCCACTGCCCCTCCCTCCCTCCCTCGCTCCACTGCCCCTCCCTCCCTCCCTCCACTGCCTGCCCTACCTCCCTCCACTGCCTCTCCCTCCCTCCACTGCCCCTCCCTCCCTCCCTCCCTCCCTCCACTGCCCCTCCCTCCCTCCCTCCCTCCACTGCCTCCCCCTACCTCCCTCCACTGCCTCTCCCTCCCTCCACTGCCCCTCCCTCCCTCCCTCCCCCCACTGCCCCTCCCTCCCTCCCTCCCTCCCTCCACTGCCCCTCCCTCCCTCCACTGCCTACACCTACCTCCCTCCACTGCCTCTCCCTCCCTCCACAGCCTCCCCTCCTCCCTCCACTGCCTCCCCCTCCCTCCCTCCACTGCCCCTCCCTCCCTCCATGGCCTCCCCCTCCCTCCCTCCACTGCCTCTCCCTCCCTCTCTCCACTGCCCCTCCCTCCCTCCATGGCCTCCCCCTCCCTCCCTCCACTGCCCCTCCCTCCCTCCCTCCACTGCCTCTCCCTCCCTCCCTCCCTCCCTCCACTGCCTCTCCCTCCCTCCCTCCCTCCCTCCACTGCCTCTCCCTCCCTCCCTCCCTCCCTCAGACACACGCCCTCTCCCTCCCTCCCTCCCTCAGACACACGCCCTCTCCCTCCCTCCCTCCCTCCCTCCACGGCTCCCTCCCTCCCTCCCTCCCTCCCTCCACGGCTCCCTCCCTCCCTCCCTCCCTCCACTGCCCCTCCCTCCCTCCCTCCACTGCCTCTCCCTCCCTCCCTCTACCTGCTGGATTGTCCGGCTGCCCCTCGACCCTCAGGCCCCAAGGAGAGGCTTCCCTGGGCCCCGCACAGCAAGAGGCCATTCTGCCCCTCACGGTGTTGTGTCGATGGGGGTTGAGCAGGCTCGAAGGGGGCAGAATGGCCTCCTCCTGGCTCCTGGGCCCTGATATTCCGGCCGGCACTGGGATTTGGACTCGACACCATTCTCCGAACCCACCGACCACCCTCGTCTCAGTCCCCCCCCCGCAGCCCCTCGATCGGGTAAAACTCCGTCCTCCTCCACCACACTCGCCCTGCTCTCCAGACAAAGAGGTTCCTCCTGAACACACCTCCCATTGCTTCAATACTGACCAGCTCAGACCATTCAGTGACCAGTAGCGAAGCCTCCGGCCAGGGGAAGGATTGTCCATCTCTACATCGACCCTCCCCAGACCAGACATCACCTCCAGCACAAACCAGCCCAAAATCCACAAACTACAACCTGGTCCAAACCTTCAACCACACCGACACTCTCACTGCCCTGGACATAATCCTGGACAACGATTGTTCACACCTTCCCCAGTGTCCTTATCATTGTGAGAATAATATACAGACCGGGACAGTGCACGGTGCTCCCAGTGTGGTCTAACCGAGGGGTATACGGAGACCGGAACTGTGCACGGTGCTCCCAGTGTGGTCTAACCGAGGGGGATACAGAGACCGGAACTGTGCACGGTGCTCCGAGTGTGGTCTAACTGAGGGATACGGAGACCGGAACTCTGCACGGTGCTCCCAGTGTGGTCTAACCGAGGGATACGGAGACCGGAACTCTGCACGGTGCTCCCAGTGTGGTCTAACCCAGGGATACGGAGACCGGAACTGTGCACGGTGCTCCCAGTGTGGTCTAACCGAGGGATAAGGAGACCAGAACTGTGCACGGTGCTCCGAGTGTGGTCTAACCGAGGGATACGGAGACCGGAACTATGCACGGTGCTCCCAGTGTGGTCTAACCGAGGGGATACGGAGACCGGAACTGTGCACGGTGCTCCCAGTGTGGTCTAACCGAGGGATAAGGAGACCAGAACTGTGCATGGTGCTCCGAGTGTGGTATAACCGAGGGATATGGAGACCGGAACTGTGCACGGTGCTCTGAATGTGGTCTAACCGAGGGGATACGGAGACTGGAACTGTGCACGGTGCTCCCAGTGTGGTCTAACCGAGGGGATACGGAGACCGGAACTGTGCACGGTGCTCCCAGTGTGGTCTAACCGAGGGGTATACGGAGACCGGAACTGTGCACGGTGCTCCCAGTGTGGTCTAACCGAGGGGATACGGAGACCGGAAATGTGCATGGTGCTCAGAGTGTGGTCTAACCGAGGGATACGGAGACCGGAACTGTGCACGGTGCTCCCAGTGTGGTCTAACCGAGGGATACGGAGACCGGAACTGTGCACGGTGCTCCCAGTGTGGTCTAACCGAGGGGATACGGAGACCGGAACTGTGCACGGTGCTCCCAGTGTGGTCTAACCGAGGGGATACGGAGACCGGATCTGTGCACGGTGCTCAGAGCCTGGTCTAACTGTAGGATTTCACTGCTGCTTGAGCACATAGTTCATTCAAAAGCAGAGAGAGGATCAGGACACGGGTTTGCTTGAGGCTCTGATGAACAAATGCTGGGGCTGGGAGATTGGAGTTTTGGGGTGAATGGGTTTTAGTGACCCCTCTGCATCCGCCCGTACATCACCAGACCGAGATCGGGGCAGGTAAACTCAAACATGAAGCAATCGAACAGCCAATGAAAATTGAGCGAGATTCGCGAATTAACTTACACTTAAATATTTAACATCCAAGTCCGACTTCTGCTCCAACTGGGTGAGCAGTTCAGAATGGAAAACCTTCACCTGTCAGTGAAATAACACAGAATCAAATCAAATACAACACAGCCAAGTATCGAACCCCGTGCTGTACCAGTCCTGGGAATGTTTGATGGAGTCGGTGTAGAGGGAGATTTACTCTGTATCTAACCCCGTGCTTTTCCTGTCCTGGGAGTGTTTGTTGGGGACAGTGTAGAGGGAGATTTACTCTGTATCTAACCCCGTGCTGTACCTGTCCTGGGAGTGTTTGATGGGGACAGTGTAGAGGGAGATTTACTCTGTATCTCACCCCGTGCTGTACCTGTCCTGGGAGTGTTTGATGGGGACTGTGTGGTTGATCTCTATAACTCACCATTTCTTCCATTTGTACTTGAATCTGTCGGTGAACTTCTGCCATTTGGAACAAGGTGTCCCCTGTTTAGGAAGAGGAAGGAACAATGGTAATAGTCGGATACATTCAATTTACTCTGGCCCCAGAGATTATAACGGTAGCTATGGGTTTGATTCTAACCATGAACGTGACGAGGGAGGTGTCCAGCTCTCTCTCCACCCCCTGGGATATTACCAACAAAACACAGCAACAGACAGTAATCTACAAACATCCAGAAACTCCGCTCGGCATTTTATAAATAATCGAGGGGTTCGGGCTGGTTTATATATAGAATAACAGATACCCGGGAGTGAGTTACTGACTGGAATCAAATCGAGGTGTTCGGGGTAGGGTTTATATATAGAATAACTGATACCCGGGAGTGAGTTACAGACTGGAATCTAATCGAGGGGTTCGGGGTGGTTTATATATAGAATAACAGATACCTGGGAGTGAGTTACAGGCTGGAATCTAATCGAGGTGTTCGGGCTGGTTTATATATAGAATAACAGATACCCAGGAGTGAGTTACTGACTGGAATCTAATCGAGGGGTTCGGGGTAGGGTTTATATATAGAATAACAGATACCCGGGAGTGAGTTACAGACTGGAATCTAATCGAGGGGTTCAGGGTGGTTTATATATAGAATAACAGATACCCGGGAGTGAGTTACAGACTGGAATCTAATCGAGGGTTTCAGGGTGGTTTATATATAGAATAACAGACACGCGGGAGTGAGTTACAGGCTGGAATCTAATCGAGGGGTTCGGGCTGGTTTATATATAGAATAACAGATACCCGGGAGTGAGTTACAGACTGGAATCTAATCGAGGGGTTCGGGGGGTGGTTTATATATAGAATAACAGATACCCGGGAGTGAGTTACAGACTGGAATCTAATCGAGGGGTTCGGGGGGTTTATTTATAGAATAACAGATACCCGGGAGTGAGTTACAGACTGGAATCTAATCGAGGGGTTCGGGGGGTTTTATATATAGAATAACAGATACCCGGGAGTGAGTTACAGACTGGAATCTAATCGAGGGGTTCGGGGTGGTTTATATATAGAATAACAGATACCCGGGAGTGAGTTACAGACTGGAATATATGCGAGGGGTTCAGGGTGGTTTATATATAGAATAATTGATACCCGGGAGTGAGTTACAGACTGGAATCTAATCGGGGGGTTCGGGGGGGTTTATATATAGAATAACAGATACCCGGGAGTGAGTTACAGACTGGAATCTAATCGGGGGGTTCGGGGGGGTTTATATATAGAATAACAGATACCCGGGAGTGTATTACAGACTGGAATCATATCGAGGGGTTCGGTGGGGTTTATATATAGAATAACAGATACCCGGGAGTGAGTTACAGACTGGAATCTAACCGAAGGTTTAAGGGTGGTTTATATATAGAATAACAGATACCCGGGAGTGAGTTACAGACTGGAATCTAATCGGGGGGTTCGGGGGGGTTTATATACAGAATAACACATACCCGGGAGAGAGTTACAGACTGGAATCTAATCGAGGGTTTCAGGGTGGATTATACATAGAATATCAGATACCCGGGCGTGAGTTACAGACTGGAATCAAATCGAGGGGTTCGGTGGGGTTTATATATAGAATAACAGATACCCGGGAGTGAGTTACAGACTGGAATCTAATCGGGGGGTTCGGGGGGGTTTATATACAGAATAACACATACCCGGGAGAGAGTTACAGACTGGAATCTAATCGAGGGTTTCAGGGTGGATTATACATAGAATAACAGATACCCGGGCGTGAGTTACAGACTGGAATCTAATCGAGGGGTTCGAGGTGGGTTATATATAGAATAACAGATACCCAGGAGAGGGTTACAGACTGGAATATAATCGAGGGGCTCGGGGTGGTTTATATATAGAATAACAGATACCCGGGAGTGAGTTACAGACTGGAATCTAATCGGGGGGGTTCGGTGGGGTTTATATATAGAATAACAGATACCCGGGAGTGAGTTACAGACTGGAATCTAATCGGGGGGGTTCGGTGGGGTTTAT
>NW_024470893.1:417998-460498 GCF_017639515.1 Carcharodon carcharias
CTTCACTGGGGATGTGGGTGTCGCTGGCTGGGCCCAGCATTTATTGCCCATCCCTAATTACCCCTTGAGAAGGTGGGGGGTGAGGTGCCTTCTTGAACCGCTGCAGTCCGTGTGGTGTAGGTACACCCACGGCGCTGTTAGGGAGGAAGTTCCAGGATTTTGTCCGTGTGGTGTAGGTACACCCACGGCGCTGTTAGGGAGGGAGTCCCAGGATTTTGTCCGTGTGGTGTAGGTACACCCACGGCGCTGTTAGGGAGGGAGTTCCGGGATTTTGTCCGTGTGGTGTAGGTACACCCACAGTGCTGTTAGGGAGGGAGTCCCAGGATTTTGCCCGTGTGGTGTAGGTACACCCACGGCGCTGTTAGGGAGGGAGTTCCAGGATTTTGTTCCTGTGGTGTAGGTACACCCACGGCGCTGTTAGGGAGGGAGTTCCAGGATTTTGTCCGTGTGGTGTAGGTACACCCACGGCGCTGTTAGGGAGGGAGTTCCAGGATTTTGACCCAGTGACAGTGAAGTAACGGCCGATATATTTCCAAGTCAGGATGGTGATTGACTTGGAGGGGAATTTCCAGGTGGGGGTGTTCCCATGTATCTGCTGCCCTTGTCCTTCTAGATGGTAGAGGTCGTGGGTTTGGAAGGTGCTGTCGAAGGAGCCTTGGTGAGTTGCTGCAGTGCATCTTGTAGATGGTACACACGCTGCTGCTACTGTGCGTCGGTGGTGGAGGGAGTGAATGTTTGTGGATGGGGGGCCGATCAAGCGGGGCTGCTTTGTCCTGGACGGTGTCGAGCTTCTTGAGTGTTGTGGGAGCTGCACTCATCCAGGCAAGTGGGGAGTGTCCCATCACACTCCTGTCTTGCGCCTTGTAGATGGTGGACAGGCTTTGGGGAGTCAGGAGGTGAGTTACTCATCACACGATTCATAGCATCTGACCTGCTCTTGTAGCCACAGTGTTTATATGTCTGGTCCCAGTTCAGTTTCTGGTCAATGGTAAACCCCAGGATGTTGATAGTGGGGGATTCAGTGAGAGTGACATTGAACATCAAGGGGCGATGGTTGGATTCTCTCTTGTTGGAGATGGTCATTGCCTGGCACTTGTGTGGTGTGAATGTTACTCACCACTTGTCAGCCCAAGCTTGATATTGTCCAGGTCTTGCTGCATTTGGACATGGGCTGCTTCAGTCTCTGAGGAGCCGGGAATGGTGCTGAACATTGTCCTATCATCAGCGAACATCCCCACTTCTGACCTTATGATGGAAGGAAGGTCATTGATGAAGCAGCTGAAGATGGTCGGGCCGAGGACACTAACCCTGAGGAACTCCTGCAGTGATGTCCTGGAGCTGAAATGACTGACCTCCAACAACCACAACCATCTTCCTTTGTGCTGGGTGTGATTCCAACCAGCGGAGAGTTTCCCCCTGATTCCCATTGACTCCAGTTTTGCCAGGGCTCCTTGATGTCACACTCGGTCAAATGCTGCCTCGATGTCAAGGGCAGTCACTCTCACCTCACCTCAGGAATTCAGCTCTTGTGTCCATGTTTGAACCAAGGCTGTAATGAGGTCAGGAGCTGAGTGGCCCTGGCAGAACCCAAACTGGTGTCAGTGAGCAGGTTATTGCTAAGTAAGTGCTGCTTGATAGCACTGTTGATGATCCCTTCCATTACTTTCCTGATGATCGGTAATTGGCCGGGTTGGATTTGTCCTGCTTTTTGTGTACAGGACATACCTGGGCAATTTTCCACATAGTCGGGTAGAAGCCAGTGTTGTAGCTGTACTGGAGCAGCTTGGCTAGGGGTGCAGCAAGTTCTGGAGCACAAGTCTTCAGTACTATTGCCGGAATATTGTCAGGGCCCAGAGACTTTGCAGCATCCAGTGCCTTCAGCTGTTTCTTGATATCATGTGGAGTGAATCAAATTGGCTGAAGACTGGCACCTGTGATGCTGGGGACCTCCGGAGGAGGCCGAGATGGATCATCCACTCAGCACTTCTGGCTGAAGATTGTAGCGAATGCTTCAGCCTTATCTTTTGCACTGATGTGCTGGGCTCCTCCATCACTGAGGATGGGGATATTTGTGGAGCCTCCTCACCCAGCGAGTTATTTAATTGTCCATCATCATTCATGACTGGATGTGACAGGACTGCACATCCTGGATCTGATCCATTGGTTGTGGGATCACTTGGCTCTGCCTATCACTTGCTGCTTATGGTATTTAGCACACAAGTAGTCCTGTGTTGTAGCTTCACCAGGTTGATGCCTCATTTTTAGGTAGGCCTGGTGCTGCTCCTGGCATGCCCTCCTGCACTCTTCACTGAACCAGGGCCGATCCCCTGGCTTGATGGTAATGGTAGAGTGGGGGATATGCAGGGCCGCGAGGTTACAGATTGTGTTCGAGTCCAATTCTGCTGCTGCTGATGGCCCACAGCACCTCATGGATGCCCAGTTCTGAGCTGCTAGGTCTGTTTGAAATCTATCCCATTTAGCACGGTGGTAATGCCACACAACACGATGGAGGGTATCCTCAATGTGAAGCCGGGATTTCATCTCCACATGGCCTGCGTGGTGGTCACTCCTACCGATACTGTCATGGACAGATGTATCTGCAGCAGGCAGGTTGGTGAGGATGAGGTCAGGTGTGCTTTCCCCTCTTGTTGGTTCCCTCACCACCTGCTGCAGACCCAGCCTAGCAGCTATGTCCTTTATGATGCGGCCAGTTTGGTCAGTAGAAGTCATGAGAAGTCACGGGGTCTGAAGTCGATGTTGAGGACTCCCAGGACAACTCCCTCCCACCTGTATACCACTGTGCTGCCACCTCTGCTTGGTCTGCCTGCCTGTGGCACAGGGCATACCCAGGGATGGTGATGGTGATGTCTGGGACACTGGCCAGAAGGTATGATTCCATGAGGATGACTCTGTTGCTTGACTAGTCTATGAGACGGCTCTCCCGATTTTGGCACTAGCCCCCCCCCCCCCCACAGATGTTAGTAAGGAGGACTGTGCAGGATTGACAGGGCTGAGAGTGCAGTTGTCGTTTCCAGAGCCTCAGTGGATGCCGGGTTGTCCGTCCAGTTTCATTCCTTTCTTGTGACTGATACAACTGAGCGTCTCACTCGGCCATTCCTGAGGGAAGCTGCTGTGTGGGGTCTGGAGTCATGTGTGGGGCCAGAGCAGGTAAGGAGGGCAGATTCCCCTCCCGAAAGGGAGATGAGTGAACCCTGATGAGTCTTTACGACGCTCGATGATAGTTTCACGGTCCCCGGTACCAGACTGGCTTTCAACTCCCGGTTTTATTCATCGGATTTAAATCCCCACAGTGACCGGGGGTGGGGATAGAATCCGGAGTCCCCCAGGGTGTTAACCAGGGCCTCTGGATCACCAGCCCAGTGACAGTGCCATGACAGCACTGTGTGTCATTGTGTGCACGTGTCTGTGTGTCAGTGTGTCTGTGTGCATCTGGAAGTGTGTGTGTGAGTCTGTGTGAGTCTGTGTGTGTCTGTGTGAGTCTGTGTGAGTCTGTGTGTCTGTGTGTGTCTGTGTGAGTCTGTGTGAGTCTGTGTGAGTCTGTGTGTGTCTGTGTGAGTCTGTGTGAGTCTGTGTGAGTCTGTGTGTGTCTGTGTGAGTCTGTGGGAGTCTGTGTGTGTCTGTGTGTGTCTGTGTGATCTGTGTGTGTCTGTGTGCATCTGTAAGTGCGTGTGTGTGTGTCTGTGTGAGTCTGTGTGCATCTGTAAGTGTGTGTGTGTGTCTGTGTGTGTCTGTGTGAGTCTGTGTGAGTCTGTGTGTGTCTGTGTGAGCCAGTATGTGTCTGTGTGTGTCTGCGCATACCTGTGTTAGTCTGTGTATGTCTGCATGTATCTGTGTGAGTCTGTGCGCGTCTGTGAGAGCCTGTGAGAGCCTGTGTGTGTCTGTGTGAGTCTGTGTGTATCTGTGTATGTCTGTGTATGTCTGTGAGAGTCTGTGTGAGTCTGTGTGTGTCAATGTCTGAGCATGTGTTGTTTCTATGTGTGTGTGTGTGTATATATGTGCGTATATGTGTGTGTGTGTCTGTGAGCGTCTGTGACTGTGTGCGACCCGGTGTGTCGGTGTGTGTGTGTGTGTGTGACTGTGTGCATCTGTATGTGCATCCCTGTGTATCTATGTGCATCTGTGCCTATGTGCATGTGTGTGTGTCAGAATGTGTGTCTGTGTCTGTGAGTCTGTTTGCACCTGTATGGGTCTGTATGAGCCTGTGTGAGTCCGTGTGAGTCTGCTAGTGCCTGTATGTGTCTGTTTGAGTTTATGTGCATCCGTGTGCATCTGTATGTGTCTGTGTGAGCCTGTGTGAGTCTGCTAGCACCTGTATGTGTCTGTGTGAGTTTGTGGGCGTCTGTGTGCATCTGTGTGTGTCTGTGTGTGTCTGTATGAGCCAGTGTGTGTCTGTATGTGTCTGTGTGTGTCTATGCATGCCTGCGTTAGTCTGTATATGTCTGCATGTGTCTGTGTGAGTCTGTGCGTGTCTGTGAGAGCCTGTGAGTGCCTGTGCGGGTCTGTGTGTGTCGGTGTGAGTTTGTGCATGTCTGTGAGTCTGTGTGTGTCTGTGAGTCTGTGTGTGTCTGTGTGTGTCTGTGTGAGTCTGTGTGAGTCTGTGTATGTCTGTGACAGTCTGTGTGTGTCTGTGACAGTCTGTGTGTGTCTGTGACAGTCTGTGAGAGTCTGTGTGAGTCTGTGAGAGTCTGTCTGTGTCTGTGTGAGTCTGTGAGTCTGTGAATGTTGCTGAGAGTCTGTGAGAGTCTGTTTGTCTGTGAGAGTCTGTGAGATTCTGTGAGAGTCTGTGAGAGTCTGTGTGTGTCTGTGTGAGCCTGTGTGTGCCTGTGTGTGTCTGTGTGAGTCTGCGTGTGTTTGTGTGTGTCTGTGTGTGTCTGTGTATGTCTGTGTGAGTCTGTGAGAGCCTGTGAGTTTGTGAGAGTCTGTGTTTGTCTGTGTGAGTCTGTGTGAGTCTGTGCATGCCTGTGTGAGTCTGTGTGTCTGTGTATGTCGCTGAGAGTCTGTGTGAGTCTGTGAGAGTCTGTGAGAGTCTGTGAGAGTCTGTGTGTGTATGTGAGAGCCTGTGTGCGCCTGTGTGAGTCTGTGTGTGTCTGTGTGTGTCAGTGTGTGTCTGCGTGTGTCTGCGTGTGTCTGTGTATGTCTGCGTATGTCTGTGAGAGTCTGTGAGTCTGTGCGTGCCTGTGTGAGTCTGTGTGTCTGTGTATGTCGCTGAGAGTCTGTGTGAGTCTGTGAGAGTCTTTGAGAGTCTGTGAGAGTCTGTGAGTGTCTGTGAGTGTCTGTGAGTGTCTGTGTGAGTCTGTGAGTGTCTGTGTGAGTCTGTGAGTCTGTGAGAGACTGTGAGAGTCTGTGAGAGTCTGTGAGATTCTGTGAGTGTCTGTGAGTACCTGTGTAAGTCTGTGAGTGTCTATGTAAGTTTGTGTGTGCCCGTGTGAGTCTGTGTGAGTCTGTGTATGCCTGTGAGAGACTGTGTGAGTCTATGAGAGTCTATCTGTGTCTGTGTGAGTCTGTGTGTGTGTATTTGTGTGGGTCTGGGAGAGTCTGTGAGAGTCTGTGTGTATCTGTGTTTGTCTGTGTGAGTCTGTGTGAGTCTGTGCGAGTCTGTGTGTGTGTGTGTATTTGTGTGGGTCTGGGAGAGTCTGTGTGAGTCTGTGTGTATCTGTGTGAGTCTGTGCGAGTCTGTGGGTGTCTGTGCGAGTCTGTGGGTGTCTGTGTTTGTCTGTGCGAGTCTGTGTTTGTCTGTGTGAGTCTGTGTGAGTCTGTGTGAGTCTGTGAGAGTCTGTGAGAGTCTGTGAGAGTCTGTGTGTGCCTGTGAGAGTCTGTGAGTGTCTGTGAGTATCTGTGAGTATCTGTGTAAGTCTGTGAGTGTACTTGACAGTCTGTGTGTGTCTGTGAGAGTCTGGGAGAGTCTGTGTGAGTTTGTGTGTCTGTGTGTGAGTGTGTGTCTGGGAGAGTCTGTGTGTGTGCGTGTGTGTGTGTGTGTGGGTATGTGTGAGTCTGTGTGTATGTGTGTGGGTCTGTGTGAGTCTGTGTGTGCCTGTGTGAGTCTGTGTTTGTCTGTGTGAGTCTGTGTGTATCTGTGTGAGTCTGTGGTTGTCTGTGTGAGTCTGTGTGTATCTGTGTGAGTCTGTGTTTGTCTGTGTGAGTCTGTGTGAGTCTGTGCGAGTCTGTGTTTGTCTGTGTGAGTCTGTGTGTGTCTGTGAGAGTCTGTGAGTGTCTGTGAGTATCTGTGTAAGTCTGTGAGTGTGTGTGCAAGTTTGTGTGTGCCCGTGTGAGTCTGTGTGTGTCAGCGTGTGTCTGTGTATGACTGTAACATACTGTGTGAGTCTATGAGAGTCTGTCTGTATCTGTGTGAGTCTGTGAAAGTCTGTGAGAGTCTGTGTGTGTCTCTGTGTGAGTCTGTGTGAGTCTGTGTGAGTCTGTGTGAATCTGTGAGAGTCTGTGAGAGTCTGTGTGTGTACGTGACAGTGTGTGTGTGTCTGTGTGAGTCTGTGTGTGTGAGAGAGAGTGTGTGTGTGTGAGTGTGTGTGTCTGGGAGAGTCTGTGTGAGTCTGTGTGTCTGTGTGTGAGTGTGTGTTTCTGGGAGAGTCTGTGTGAGTCTGTGTGTGTGTGTGTGTGTGTGTGTGGGTGGGTCTGTGTGGGTCTGTGTGAGTCTGTGTGTGTGTGAGAGAGTGTGTGTGTGTGAGTGTGTGTGTCTGGGAGAGTCTGTGTGAGTCTGTGTGTCTGTGTGTCTGTGTGTGAGTGTGTGTGTCTGGGAGAGTCTGTGTGAGTCTGTGTGTGTGTGTCTGGGAGAGTCTGTGTGAGTCTGTGTGTCTGTGTGTGAGTGCGTGTGTCTGGGAGAGTCTGTGTGAGTCTGTGTGTGTGTGTGTGTGTGTGGGTCTGTGTGAGTCTGTGTGTGTGTGTGTGTTTCTGGGAGAGTCTGTGTGAGTCTGTGTGTATCTGTGTTTGTCTGTGCGAGTCTGTGTTTGTCTGTGCGAGTCTGTGTTTGTGCGAGTCTGTGTTTGTCTGTGCGAGTCTGTGTTTGTCTGTGTGAGTCTGTGTGTGTCTGTGAGAGTGTGTGAGAGTCTGTGAGTGTCTGTGAGTATCTGTGTAAGTCTGTGTGTGTGTGTAAGTTTGTGTGTGCCCGTGTGAGTCTGTGTGTGTGTGTGTGTGTGTGGGTCTGTGTGAGTCTGTGTGTGTGTGTGTCTGGGAGAGTCTGTGTGAGTCTGTGTGTATCTGTGTTTGTCTGTGCGAGTCTGTGTTTGTGCGAGTCTGTGTTTGTCTGTGCGAGTCTGTGTTTGTCTGTGTGAGTCTGTGTGTGCCTGTGAGAGTGTGTGAGAGTCTGTGAGTGTCTGTGAGTATCTGTGTAAGTCTGTGAGTGTGTGTGTAAGTTTGTGTGTGCCCGTGTGAGTCTGTGTGTGTCTGTGTATGACTGTGAGAAACTGTGTGAGTCTATGAGAGTCTGTCTGTGTCTGTGTGAGTCTGTGAAAGTCTGTGAGAGTCTGTGTGTGTCTCTGTGTGAGTCTGTGTGAATCTGTGAGAGTCTGTGTGTGTCTGTGTGAGTCTGTGTGAGTCCGTGTGAGTCTGTGTGTGTGTGTGTGTGTGTGTCTGGGAGTGTCTGTGTGAGTCTGTGTGTCTGTGTGTGTGTGTGTGTCTGGGAGAGTCTGTGTGATTCTGTGTGAGTCTGTGTGTGTGTGTCTGTGTGTGTGTGGGTCTGTGTGGGTCTGTGTGAGTCTGTGTGTGTGTGAGAGAGTGTGTGTGTGTGAGTGTGTGTGTCTGGGAGAGTCTGTGTGAGTCTGTGTGTGTGTGTGTGGGTCTGTGTGAGTCTGTGTGTGTGTGTGTGTGTCTGGGAGAGTCTGTGTGAGTCTGTGTGTATCTGTGTTTGTCTGTGCGAGTCTGTGTTTGTCTGTGCGAGTCTGTGTTTGTGCGAGTCTGTGTTTGTCTGTGCGAGTCTGTGGTTGTCTGTGTGAGTCTGTGTGTGCCTGTGAGAGTGTGTGAGAGTCTGTGAGTGTCTGTGAGTATCTGTGTAAGTCTGTGAGTGTGTGTGTAAGTTTGTGTGTGCCCGTGTGAGTCTGTGTGTGTGTGTGTGTGTGGGTCTGTGTGAGTCTGTGTGTGTGTGTGTGTGTCTGGGAGAGTCTGTGTGAGTCTGTGTGTATCTGTGTTTGTCTGTGCGAGTCTGTGTTTGTCTGTGCGAGTCTGTGTTTGTGCGAGTCTGTGTTTGTCTGTGCGAGTCTGTGGTTGTCTGTGTGAGTCTGTGTGTGCCTGTGAGAGTGTGTGAGAGTCTGTGAGTGTCTGTGAGTATCTGTGTAAGTCTGTGAGTGTGTGTGTAAGTTTGTGTGTGCCCGTGTGAGTCTGTGTGTGTCTGTGTATGACTGTGAGAAACTGTGTGAGTCTATGAGAGTCTGTCTGTGTCTGTGTGAGTCTGTGAAAGTCTGTGAGAGTCTGTGTGTGTCTCTGTGTGAGTCTGTGTGAGTCTGTGTGAATCTGTGAGAGTCTGTGTGTGTCTGTGAGAGTCTGTGTGTGTCTGTGACAGTCTGTGTGAGTCCATGTGAGTCTGTGTGTGTGTGTGTGTGTGTGTCTGGGAGTGTCTGTGTGAGTCTGTGTGTCTGTGTGTGCGTGTGTGTCTGGGAGAGTCTGTGTGATTTCTTGTGAGTCTGTGTGTGTGTGTGTGTGTGTGTGTGTGGGTCTGTGTGGGTCTGTGTGAGTCTGTGTGTGTGTGAGAGAGTGTGTGTGTGTGAGTGTGTGTGTCTGGGAGAGTCTGTGTGAGTCTGTGTGTCTGTGTGTGAGTGTGTGTTTCTGGGAGAGTCTGTGTGAGTCTGTGTGTGTGTGTCTGGGAGAGTCTGTGTGAGTCTGTGTGTCTGTGTGTGAGTGTGTGTGTCTGGGAGAGTCTGTGTGAGTCTGTGTGTGTGTGTGGGTCTGTGTGAGTCTGTGTGTGTGTGTGTCTGGGAGAGTCTGTGTGAGTCTGTGTGTATCTGTGTTTGTCTGTGCGAGTCTGTGTGAGTCTGAGTGAGTCTGTGTGTGTGTGTGTGTGTGTGTCCGGGAGTGTCTGTGTGAGTCTGTGTGTCTGTGTGTGCGTGTGTGTCTGGGAGAGTCTGTGTGATTTCTTGTGAGTCTGTGTGTGTGTGTGTGTGTGTGTGTGGGTCTGTGTGGGTCTGGGTGAGTCTGTGTGTGTGAGAGAGAGTGTGTGTGTGTGAGTGTGTGTGTCTGGGAGAGTGTGTGTGTCTGTGTGTCTGTGTGTGAGTGTGTGTTTCTGGGTGAGTCTGTGTGAGTCTGTGTGTGTGTGTCTGGGAGAGTCTGTGTGAGTCTGTGTGTCTGTGTGTGAGTGTGTGTGTCTGGGAGAGTCTGTGTGAGTCTGTGTGTGTGTGTGTGTGGGTCTGTATGAGTCTGTGTGTGTGTGTCTGGGAGAGTCTGTGTGAGTCTGTGTGAGTCTGTGTGAGTGTGTGTGTCTCGGAAAGTCTGTGTGAGTCTGTGTGTATCTGTGTTTGTCTGTGCGAGTCTGTGTGAGTCTGTGCGAGTCTGTGTGTGTGTGTGTGTGTGTGGGTCTGGGAGAGTCTGTGTGAGTCTGTGCGAATCTGTGTGTGTGTGTGTGTGTGTGTGTGTGTGTGTGGGGGGGGGTTCTTGGAGAGTCTGTGCGAGTCTGTGTTTGTCTGTGCGAGTCTGTGTGTGTCTGTGAGAGTCTGTATGTGTCTGTGTGAGTCTGTGTGTGTCTGTGTGATTCTGTGTGTGCCTGTGTGAGTCTGTGTGTGTCTGTGAGAGTCTGTGAGTGTCTGTGAGTATCTGTGTAAGTCTGTGAGTGTCTGTGTAAGTTTGTTTGTGCCTGTGTGAGTCTGTGTGTGTCTGTGTGTGTCTGTGTATGCCTGTGAGAGACTGTGTGAGTCTATGAGAGTCTGTCTGTGACTGTGTGAGTCTGTGAAAGTCTGTGAGGGTCTGTGAGAGTCTGTGTGTGTACGTGACAGTCTGTGTGTCTGTGAGAGTCTGTGTGAGTCCATGTGAGCCTGTGTGTGTGTGTGTGTGTGTGTGTGTGTCTGGGACAGTCTGTGTGAGTCTGTGTGTGTGTGAGTCTTTGTGAGTCTGTGTGTATCTGAGCGAGTCTGTGTTTGTCTGTGCAAGTCTGTGTTTGTCTGTGTGAGTCTGTGTTTGTCTGTGTTTGTCTGTGTGAGTCTGTGTGTATCTGTGTGAGTCTATGTTTGTCTGTGCGAGTCTGGGTTTGTCTGTGCGAGTCTGTGTGAGTCTGTGAGAGTGTGTGAGAGTCTGTGTGTGTCTGTGTGAGTCTGTGTGAGTCTGTGAGAGTCTGTGTGTGTCTGTGTGAGTCTGTGTGAGTCTGTGTGTGTCTATGTGAGTCTGTGTGTGCCCGTGTGAGTCTGTGTGTGTCTGTGTATGACTGTGAGAAACTGTGTGAGTCTATGAGAGTCTGTCTGTGTCTGTGTGAGTCTGTGAAAGTCTGTGAGAGTCTGTGTGTGTCTCTGTGTGAGTCTGTGTGAATCTGTGAGAGTCTGTGTGAGTCTGTGTGAGTCTGTGTGAGTCCGTGTGAGTCTGTGTATGTGTGTGTATGTGTGTCTGGGAGTGTCTGTGTGAGTCTGTGTGTCTGTGTGTGTGTGTGTGTCTGGGAGAGTCTGTGTGATTCTGTGTGAGTCTGTGTGTGTGTGTCTGTGTGTGTGTGGGTCTGTGTGGGTCTGTGTGAGTCTGTGTGTGTGTGAGAGAGTGTGTGTGTGTGAGTGTGTGTGCCTGGGAGAGTCTGTGTGAGTCTGTGTGTGTGTGTGTGTGGGTCTGTGTGAGTCTGTGTGTGTGTGTGTGTGTCTGGGAGAGTCTGTGTGAGTCTGTGTGTATCTGTGTTTGTCTGTGCGAGTCTGTGTTTGTCTGTGCGAGTCTGTGTTTGTGCGAGTCTGTGTTTGTCTGTGCGAGTCTGTGGTTGTCTGTGTGAGTCTGTGTGTGCCTGTGAGAGTGTGTGAGAGTCTGTGAGTGTCTGTGAGTATCTGTGTAAGTCTGTGAGTGTGTGTGTAAGTTTGTGTGTGCCCGTGTGAGTCTGTGTGTGTGTGTGTGTGTGGGTCTGTGTGCATCTGTGTGTGTCTGTGTGTGTCTGTATGAGCCAGTGTGTGTCTGTATGTGTCTGTGTGTCTGTGTGTGTCTATGCATGCCTGCGTTAGTCTGTATATGTCTGCATGTGTCTGTGTGAGTCTGTGCGTGTCTGTGAGAGCCTGTGAGTGCCTGTGCGGGTCTGTGTGTGTCGGTGTGAGTTTGTGCATGTCTGTGAGTCTGTGTGTGTCTGTGAGTCTGTGTGTGTCTGTGTGTGTCTGTGTGAGTCTGTGTGAGTCTGTGTATGTCTGTGACAGTCTGTGTGTGTCTGTGACAGTCTGTGTGTGTCTGTGACAGTCTGTGAGAGTCTGTGTGAGTCTGTGAGAGTCTGTCTGTGTCTGTGTGAGTCTGTGAGTCTGTGAATGTTGCTGAGAGTCTGTGAGAGTCTGTTTGTCTGTGAGAGTCTGTGAGAGTCTGTGAGATTCTGTGAGAGTCTGTGAGAGTCTGTGTGTGTCTGTGTGAGCCTGTGTGTGCCTGTGTGTGTCTGTGTGAGTCTGCGTGTGTTTGTGTGTGTCTGTGTGTGTCTGTGTATGTCTGTGTGAGTCTGTGAGAGCCTGTGAGTTTGTGAGAGTCTGTGTTTGTCTGTGTGAGTCTGTGTGAGTCTGTGCATGCCTGTGTGAGTCTGTGTGTCTGTGTATGTCGCTGAGAGTCTGTGTGAGTCTGTGAGAGTCTGTGAGAGTCTGTGAGAGTCTGTGAGAGTCTGTGTGTGTATGTGAGAGCCTGTGTGCGCCTGTGTGAGTCTGTGTGTGTCTGTGTGTGTCAGTGTGTGTCTGCGTGTGTCTGCGTGTGTCTGTGTATGTCTGCGTATGTCTGTGAGAGTCTGTGAGTCTGTGCGTGCCTGTGTGAGTCTGTGTGTCTGTGTATGTCGCTGAGAGTCTGTGTGAGTCTGTGAGAGTCTTTGAGAGTCTGTGAGAGTCTGTGAGTGTCTGTGAGTGTCTGTGAGTGTCTGTGTGAGTCTGTGAGTGTCTGTGTGAGTCTGTGAGTCTGTGAGAGACTGTGAGAGTCTGTGAGAGTCTGTGAGATTCTGTGAGTGTCTGTGAGTACCTGTGTAAGTCTGTGAGTGTCTATGTAAGTTTGTGTGTGCCCGTGTGAGTCTGTGTGAGTCTGTGTATGCCTGTGAGAGACTGTGTGAGTCTATGAGAGTCTATCTGTGTCTGTGTGAGTCTGTGTGTGTGTATTTGTGTGGGTCTGGGAGAGTCTGTGAGAGTCTGTGTGTATCTGTGTTTGTCTGTGTGAGTCTGTGTGAGTCTGTGCGAGTCTGTGTGTGTGTGTGTATTTGTGTGGGTCTGGGAGAGTCTGTGTGAGTCTGTGTGTATCTGTGTGAGTCTGTGCGAGTCTGTGGGTGTCTGTGCGAGTCTGTGGGTGTCTGTGTTTGTCTGTGCGAGTCTGTGTTTGTCTGTGTGAGTCTGTGTGAGTCTGTGTGAGTCTGTGAGAGTCTGTGAGAGTCTGTGAGAGTCTGTGTGTGCCTGTGAGAGTCTGTGAGTGTCTGTGAGTATCTGTGAGTATCTGTGTAAGTCTGTGAGTGTACTTGACAGTCTGTGTGTGTCTGTGAGAGTCTGGGAGAGTCTGTGTGAGTTTGTGTGTCTGTGTGTGAGTGTGTGTCTGGGAGAGTCTGTGTGTGTGCGTGTGTGTGTGTGTGTGTGGGTATGTGTGAGTCTGTGTGTATGTGTGTGGGTCTGTGTGAGTCTGTGTGTGCCTGTGTGAGTCTGTGTTTGTCTGTGTGAGTCTGTGTGTATCTGTGTGAGTCTGTGGTTGTCTGTGTGAGTCTGTGTGTATCTGTGTGAGTCTGTGTTTGTCTGTGTGAGTCTGTGTGAGTCTGTGTGAGTCTGTGTGTGTCTGTGAGAGTCTGTGAGTGTCTGTGAGTATCTGTGTAAGTCTGTGAGTGTGTGTGCAAGTTTGTGTGTGCCCGTGTGAGTCTGTGTGTGTCAGCGTGTGTCTGTGTATGACTGTAACATACTGTGTGAGTCTATGAGAGTCTGTCTGTATCTGTGTGAGTCTGTGAAAGTCTGTGAGAGTCTGTGTGTGTCTCTGTGTGAGTCTGTGTGAGTCTGTGTGAGTCTGTGTGAATCTGTGAGAGTCTGTGAGAGTCTGTGTGTGTACGTGACAGTGTGTGTGTGTCTGTGTGAGTCTGTGTGTGTGAGAGAGAGTGTGTGTGTGTGAGTGTGTGTGTCTGGGAGAGTCTGTGTGAGTCTGTGTGTCTGTGTGTGAGTGTGTGTTTCTGGGAGAGTCTGTGTGAGTCTGTGTGTGTGTGTGTGTGTGTGTGGGTGGGTCTGTGTGGGTCTGTGTGAGTCTGTGTGTGTGTGAGAGAGTGTGTGTGTGTGAGTGTGTGTGTCTGGGAGAGTCTGTGTGAGTCTGTGTGTCTGTGTGTCTGTGTGTGAGTGTGTGTGTCTGGGAGAGTCTGTGTGAGTCTGTGTGTGTGTGTCTGGGAGAGTCTGTGTGAGTCTGTGTGTCTGTGTGTGAGTGCGTGTGTCTGGGAGAGTCTGTGTGAGTCTGTGTGTGTGTGTGTGTGTGTGGGTCTGTGTGAGTCTGTGTGTGTGTGTGTGTGTTTCTGGGAGAGTCTGTGTGAGTCTGTGTGTATCTGTGTTTGTCTGTGCGAGTCTGTGTTTGTCTGTGCGAGTCTGTGTTTGTGCGAGTCTGTGTTTGTCTGTGCGAGTCTGTGTTTGTCTGTGTGAGTCTGTGTGTGTCTGTGAGAGTGTGTGAGAGTCTGTGAGTGTCTGTGAGTATCTGTGTAAGTCTGTGTGTGTGTGTAAGTTTGTGTGTGCCCGTGTGAGTCTGTGTGTGTGTGTGTGTGTGGGTCTGTGTGAGTCTGTGTGTGTGTGTGTCTGGGAGAGTCTGTGTGAGTCTGTGTGTATCTGTGTTTGTCTGTGCGAGTCTGTGTTTGTGCGAGTCTGTGTTTGTCTGTGCGAGTCTGTGTTTGTCTGTGTGAGTCTGTGTGTGCCTGTGAGAGTGTGTGAGAGTCTGTGAGTGTCTGTGAGTATCTGTGTAAGTCTGTGAGTGTGTGTGTAAGTTTGTGTGTGCCCGTGTGAGTCTGTGTGTGTCTGTGTATGACTGTGAGAAACTGTGTGAGTCTATGAGAGTCTGTCTGTGTCTGTGTGAGTCTGTGAAAGTCTGTGAGAGTCTGTGTGTGTCTCTGTGTGAGTCTGTGTGAATCTGTGAGAGTCTGTGTGTGTCTGTGTGAGTCTGTGTGAGTCCGTGTGAGTCTGTGTGTGTGTGTGTGTGTGTGTGTCTGGGAGTGTCTGTGTGAGTCTGTGTGTCTGTGTGTGTGTGTGTGTCTGGGAGAGTCTGTGTGATTCTGTGTGAGTCTGTGTGTGTGTGTCTGTGTGTGTGTGGGTCTGTGTGGGTCTGTGTGAGTCTGTGTGTGTGTGAGAGAGTGTGTGTGTGTGAGTGTGTGTGTCTGGGAGAGTCTGTGTGAGTCTGTGTGTGTGTGTGTGGGTCTGTGTGAGTCTGTGTGTGTGTGTGTGTGTCTGGGAGAGTCTGTGTGAGTCTGTGTGTATCTGTGTTTGTCTGTGCGAGTCTGTGTTTGTCTGTGCGAGTCTGTGTTTGTGCGAGTCTGTGTTTGTCTGTGCGAGTCTGTGGTTGTCTGTGTGAGTCTGTGTGTGCCTGTGAGAGTGTGTGAGAGTCTGTGAGTGTCTGTGAGTATCTGTGTAAGTCTGTGATTGTGTGTGTAAGTTTGTGTGTGCCCGTGTGAGTCTGTGTGTGTGTGTGTGTGTGTGGGTCTGTGTGAGTCTGTGTGTGTGTGTGTGTGTCTGGGAGAGTCTGTGTGAGTCTGTGTGTATCTGTGTTTGTCTGTGCGAGTCTGTGTTTGTCTGTGCGAGTCTGTGTTTGTGCGAGTCTGTGTTTGTCTGTGCGAGTCTGTGGTTGTCTGTGTGAGTCTGTGTGTGCCTGTGAGAGTGTGTGAGAGTCTGTGAGTGTCTGTGAGTATCTGTGTAAGTCTGTGAGTGTGTGTGTAAGTTTGTGTGTGCCCGTGTGAGTCTGTGTGTGTCTGTGTATGACTGTGAGAAACTGTGTGAGTCTATGAGAGTCTGTCTGTGTCTGTGTGAGTCTGTGAAAGTCTGTGAGAGTCTGTGTGTGTCTCTGTGTGAGTCTGTGTGAGTCTGTGTGAATCTGTGAGAGTCTGTGTGTGTCTGTGAGAGTCTGTGTGTGTCTGTGACAGTCTGTGTGAGTCCATGTGAGTCTGTGTGTGTGTGTGTGTGTGTGTCTGGGAGTGTCTGTGTGAGTCTGTGTGTCTGTGTGTGCGTGTGTGTCTGGGAGAGTCTGTGTGATTTCTTGTGAGTCTGTGTGTGTGTGTGTGTGTGTGTGTGTGGGTCTGTGTGGGTCTGTGTGAGTCTGTGTGTGTGTGAGAGAGTGTGTGTGTGTGAGTGTGTGTGTCTGGGAGAGTCTGTGTGCGTCTGTGTGTCTGTGTGTGAGTGTGTGTTTCTGGGAGAGTCTGTGTGAGTCTGTGTGTGTGTGTCTGGGAGAGTCTGTGTGAGTCTGTGTGTCTGTGTGTGAGTGTGTGTGTCTGGGAGAGTCTGTGTGAGTCTGTGTGTGTGTGTGGGTCTGTGTGAGTCTGTGTGTGTGTGTGTCTGGGAGAGTCTGTGTGAGTCTGTGTGTATCTGTGTTTGTCTGTGCGAGTCTGTGTGAGTCTGTGTGAGTCTGTGTGTGTGTGTGTGTGTGTGTCCGGGAGTGTCTGTGTGAGTCTGTGTGTCTGTGTGTGCGTGTGTGTCTGGGAGAGTCTGTGTGATTTCTTGTGAGTCTGTGTGTGTGTGTGTGTGTGTGTGGGTCTGTGTGGGTCTGTGTGAGTCTGTGTGTGTGAGAGAGAGTGTGTGTGTGTGAGTGTGTGTGTCTGGGAGAGTCTGTGTGTCTGTGTGTCTGTGTGTGAGTGTGTGTTTCTGGGTGAGTCTGTGTGAGTCTGTGTGTGTGTGTCTGGGAGAGTCTGTGTGAGTCTGTGTGTCTGTGTGTGAGTGTGTGTGTCTGGGAGAGTCTGTGTGAGTCTGTGTGTGTGTGTGTGTGGGTCTGTATGAGTCTGTGTGTGTGTGTCTGGGAGAGTCTGTGTGAGTCTGTGTGAGTCTGTGTGAGTGTGTGTGTCTCGGAAAGTCTGTGTGAGTCTGTGTGTATCTGTGTTTGTCTGTGCGAGTCTGTGTGAGTCTGTGCGAGTCTGTGTGTGTGTGTGTGTGTGTGGGTCTGGGAGAGTCTGTGTGAGTCTGTGCGAATCTGTGTGTGTGTGTGTGTGTGTGTGTGTGTGTGTGGGGGGGGGTTCTTGGAGAGTCTGTGCGAGTCTGTGTTTGTCTGTGCGAGTCTGTGTGTGTCTGTGAGAGTCTGTATGTGTCTGTGTGAGTCTGTGTGTGTCTGTGTGATTCTGTGTGTGCCTGTGTGAGTCTGTGTGTGTCTGTGAGAGTCTGTGAGTGTCTGTGAGTATCTGTGTAAGTCTGTGAGTGTCTGTGTAAGTTTGTTTGTGCCTGTGTGAGTCTGTGTGTGTCTGTGTGTGTCTGTGTATGCCTGTGAGAGACTGTGTGAGTCTATGAGAGTCTGTCTGTGACTGTGTGAGTCTGTGAAAGTCTGTGAGGGTCTGTGAGAGTCTGTGTGTGTACGTGACAGTCTGTGTGTCTGTGAGAGTCTGTGTGAGTCCATGTGAGCCTGTGTGTGTGTGTGTGTGTGTGTGTGTGTCTGGGACAGTCTGTGTGAGTCTGTGTGTGTGTGGGTCTGTGTGAGTCTTTGTGAGTCTGTGTGTATCTGAGCGAGTCTGTGTTTGTCTGTGCAAGTCTGTGTTTGTCTGTGTGAGTCTGTGTTTGTCTGTGTTTGTCTGTGTGAGTCTGTGTGTATCTGTGTGAGTCTATGTTTGTCTGTGCGAGTCTGGGTTTGTCTGTGCGAGTCTGTGTGAGTCTGTGAGAGTGTGTGAGAGTCTGTGTGTGTCTGTGTGAGTCTGTGTGAGTCTGTGAGAGTCTGTGTGTGTCTGTGTGAGTCTGTGTGAGTCTGTGTGTGTCTATGTGAGTCTGTGTGTGCCCGTGTGAGTCTGTGTGTGTCTGTGTATGACTGTGAGAAACTGTGTGAGTCTATGAGAGTCTGTCTGTGTCTGTGTGAGTCTGTGAAAGTCTGTGAGAGTCTGTGTGTGTCTCTGTGTGAGTCTGTGTGAATCTGTGAGAGTCTGTGTGAGTCTGTGTGAGTCTGTGTGAGTCCGTGTGAGTCTGTGTATGTGTGTGTGTGTGTCTGGGAGTGTCTGTGTGAGTCTGTGTGTCTGTGTGTGTGTGTGTGTCTGGGAGAGTCTGTGTGATTCTGTGTGAGTCTGTGTGTGTGTGTCTGTGTGTGTGTGGGTCTGTGTGGGTCTGTGTGAGTCTGTGTGTGTGTGAGAGAGTGTGTGTGTGTGAGTGTGTGTGCCTGGGAGAGTCTGTGTGAGTCTGTGTGTGTGTGTGTGTGGGTCTGTGTGAGTCTGTGTGTGTGTGTGTGTGTCTGGGAGAGTCTGTGTGAGTCTGTGTGTATCTGTGTTTGTCTGTGCGAGTCTGTGTTTGTCTGTGCGAGTCTGTGTTTGTGCGAGTCTGTGTTTGTCTGTGCGAGTCTGTGGTTGTCTGTGTGAGTCTGTGTGTGCCTGTGAGAGTGTGTGAGAGTCTGTGAGTGTCTGTGAGTATCTGTGTAAGTCTGTGAGTGTGTGTGTAAGTTTGTGTGTGCCCGTGTGAGTCTGTGTGTGTGTGTGTGTGTGGGTCTGTGTGAGTCTGTGTGTGTGTGTGTGTGTCTGGGAGAGTCTGTGTGAGTCTGTGTGTATCTGTGTTTGTCTGTGCGAGTCTGTGTTTGTCTGTGCGAGTCTGTGGTTGTCTGTGTGAGTCTGTGTGTGCCTGTGAGAGTGTGTGAGAGTCTGTGAGTGTCTGTGAGTATCTGTGTAAGTCTGTGAGTGTGTGTGTAAGTTTGTGTGTGCCCGTGTGAGTCTGTGTGTGTCTGTGTATGACTGTGAGAAACTGTGTGAGTCTATGAGAGTCTGTCTGTGTCTGTGTGAGACTGTGAAAGTCTGTGAGAGTCTGTGTGTGTCTCTGTGTGAGTCTGTGTGAGTCTGTGTGAATCTGTGAGAGTCTGTGTGTGTCTGTGAGAGTCTGTGTGTGTCTGTGACAGTCTGTGTGAGTCCATGTGAGTCTGTGTGTGTGTGTGTGTGTGTGTCTGGGAGTGTCTGTGTGAGTCTGTGTGTCTGTGTGTGCGTGTGTGTCTGGGAGAGTCTGTGTGATTTCTTGTGAGTCTGTGTGTGTGTGTGTGTGTGTGTGGGTCTGTGTGGGTCTGTGTGAGTCTGTGTGTGTGTGAGAGAGTGTGTGTGTGTGAGTGTGTGTGTCTGGGAGAGTCTGTGTGAGTCTGTGTGTCTGTGTGTGAGTGTGTGTTTCTGGGAGAGTCTGTGTGAGTCTGTGTGTGTGTGTCTGGGAGAGTCTGTGTGAGTCTGTGTGTCTGTGTGTGAGTGTGTGTGTCTGGGAGAGTCTGTGTGAGTCTGTGTGTGTGTGTGGGTCTGTGTGAGTCTGTGTGTGTGTGTGTCTGGGAGAGTCTGTGTGAGTCTGTGTGTATCTGTGTTTGTCTGTGCGAGTCTGTGTGAGTCTGTGTGTGTGTGTGTGTGTGTGTGTCCGGGAGTGTCTGTGTGAGTCTGTGTGTCTGTGTGTGCGTGTGTGTCTGGGAGAGTCTGTGTGATTTCTTGTGAGTCTGTGTGTGTGTGTGTGTGTGTGTGGGTCTGTGTGGGTCTGTGTGAGTCTGTGTGTGTGAGAGAGAGTGTGTGTGTGTGAGTGTGTGTGTCTGGGAGAGTCTGTGTGTGTCTGTGTGTCTGTGTGTGAGTGTGTGTTTCTGGGTGAGTCTGTGTGAGTCTGTGTGTGTGTGTCTGGGAGAGTCTGTGTGAGTCTGTGTGTCTGTGTGTGAGGGTGTGTGTCTGGGAGAGTCTGTGTGAGTCTGTGTGTGAGTGTGTGTGGGTCTGTGTGAGTCTGTGTGTGTGTGTCTGGGAGAGTCTGTGTGAGTCTGTGTGAGTGTGTGTGTCTCGGAAAGTCTGTGTGAGTCTGTGTGTATCTGTGTTTGTCTGTGCGAGTCTGTGTGAGTCTGTGCGAGTCTGTGTGTGTGTGTGTGTGTGTGGGTCTGGGAGAGTCTGTGTGAGTCTGTGCGAATCTGTGTGTGTGTGTGTGTGTGGGGGGGGGGGTCTTGGAGAGTCTGTGCGAGTCTGTGTTTGTCTGTGCGAGTCTGTGTGTGTCTGTGAGAGTCTGTATGTGTCTGTGTGAGTCTGTGTGTGTCTGTGTGAGTCTGTGTGTGCCTGTGTGAGTCTGTGTGTGTCTGTGAGAGTCTGTGAGTGTCTGTGAGTATCTGTGTAAGTCTGTGAGTGTCTGTGTAAGTTTGTTTGTGCCTGTGTGAGTCTGTGTGTGTCTGTGTGTGTCTGTGTATGCCTGTGAGAGACTGTGTGAGTCTATGAGAGTCTGTCTGTGACTGTGTGAGTCTGTGAAAGTCTGTGAGGGTCTGTGAGAGTCTGTGTGTGTACGTGACAGTCTGTGTGTCTGTGAGAGTCTGTGTGAGTCCATGTGAGCCTGTGTGTGTGTGTGTGTGTGTGTGTGTGTCTGGGAGAGTCTGTGTGAGTCTGTGTGTGTGTGGGTCTGTGTGAGTCTTTGTGAGTCTGTGTGTATCTGAGCGAGTCTGTGTTTGTCTGTGCAAGTCTGTGTTTGTCTGTGTGAGTCTGTGTTTGTCTGTGTTTGTCTGTGTGAGTCTGTGTGTATCTGTGTGAGTCTATGTTTGTCTGTGCGAGTCTGGGTTTGTCTGTGCGAGTCTGTGTGAGTCTGTGAGAGTGTGTGAGAGTCTGTGTGTGTCTGTGTGAGTCTGTGTGAGTCTGTGTGAATCTGTGAGAGTCTGTGTGTGTCTGTGAGAGTCTGTGTGTGTCTGTGACAGTCTGTGTGAGTCCATGTGAGTCTGTGTGTGTGTGTGTGTGTGTCTGGGAGTGTCTGTGTGAGTCTGTGTGTCTGTGTGTGCGTGTGTGTCTGGGAGAGTCTGTGTGATTTCTTGTGAGTCTGTGTGTGTGTGTGTGTGTGTGTGTGGGTCTGTGTGGGTCTGTGTGAGTCTGTGTGTGTGTGAGAGAGTGTGTGTGTGTGAGTGTGTGTGTCTGGGAGAGTCTGTGTGAGTCTGTGTGTCTGTGTGTGAGTGTGTGTTTCTGGGAGAGTCTGTGTGAGTCTGTGTGTGTGTGTCTGGGAGAGTCTGTGTGAGTCTGTGTGTCTGTGTGTGAGTGTGTGTGTCTGGGAGAGTCTGTGTGAGTCTGTGTGTGTGTGTGGGTCTGTGTGAGTCTGTGTGTGTGTGTGTCTGGGAGAGTCTGTGTGAGTCTGTGTGTATCTGTGTTTGTCTGTGCGAGTCTGTGTGAGTCTGTGTGTGTGTATGTGTGTGTGTCCGGGAGTGTCTGTGTGAGTCTGTGTGTCTGTGTGTGCGTGTGTGTCTGGGAGAGTCTGTGTGATTTCTTGTGAGTCTGTGTGTGTGTGTGTGTGTGTGTGGGTCTGTGTGGGTCTGTGTGAGTCTGTGTGTGTGAGAGAGAGTGTGTGTGTGTGAGTGTGTGTGTCTGGGAGAGTCTGTGTGTGTCTGTGTGTCTGTGTGTGAGTGTGTGTTTCTGGGTGAGTCTGTGTGAGTCTGTGTGTGTGTGTCTGGGAGAGTCTGTGTGAGTCTGTGTGTCTGTGTGTGAGGGTGTGTGTCTGGGAGAGTCTGTGTGAGTCTGTGTGTGAGTGTGTGTGGGTCTGTGTGAGTCTGTGTGTGTGTGTCTGGGAGAGTCTGTGTGAGTCTGTGTGAGTGTGTGTGTCTCGGAAAGTCTGTGTGAGTCTGTGTGTATCTGTGTTTGTCTGTGCGAGTCTGTGTGAGTCTGTGCGAGTCTGTGTGTGTGTGTGTGTGTGTGGGTCTGGGAGAGTCTGTGTGAGTCTGTGCGAATCTGTGTGTGTGTGTGTGTGTGGGGGGGGGGTCTTGGAGAGTCTGTGCGAGTCTGTGTTTGTCTGTGCGAGTCTGTGTGTGTCTGTGAGAGTCTGTATGTGTCTGTGTGAGTCTGTGTGTGTCTGTGTGAGTCTGTGTGTGCCTGTGTGAGTCTGTGTGTGTCTGTGAGAGTCTGTGAGTGTCTGTGAGTATCTGTGTAAGTCTGTGAGTGTCTGTGTAAGTTTGTTTGTGCCTGTGTGAGTCTGTGTGTGTCTGTGTGTGTCTGTGTATGCCTGTGAGAGACTGTGTGAGTCTATGAGAGTCTGTCTGTGACTGTGTGAGTCTGTGAAAGTCTGTGAGGGTCTGTGAGAGTCTGTGTGTGTACGTGACAGTCTGTGTGTCTGTGAGAGTCTGTGTGAGTCCATGTGAGCCTGTGTGTGTGTGTGTGTGTGTGTGTGTCTGGGAGAGTCTGTGTGAGTCTGTGTGTGTGTGGGTCTGTGTGAGTCTTTGTGAGTCTGTGTGTATCTGAGCGAGTCTGTGTTTGTCTGTGCAAGTCTGTGTTTGTCTGTGTGAGTCTGTGTTTGTCTGTGTTTGTCTGTGTGAGTCTGTGTGTATCTGTGTGAGTCTATGTTTGTCTGTGCGAGTCTGGGTTTGTCTGTGCGAGTCTGTGTGAGTCTGTGAGAGTGTGTGAGAGTCTGTGTGTGTCTGTGTGAGTCTGTGTGAGTCTGTGAGAGTCTGTGTGTGTCTGTGTGAGTCTGTGTGAGTCTGTGTGTGTCTATGTGAGTCTGTGTGTGCCTGTGTGAGTCTGTGTGTGCCTATGAGAGTCTGTGAGTGTCTGTGAGTGTCTGTGAGTATCTGTGTAAGTCTGTGAGTGTCTGCGTAAGTTTGTGTGTGCCCGTGTGAGTCTGTGTGTGTGTGTGTGTGTGTGTGTGTGTGTGTGTGTGTCTGGGTATGCCTGTGAGAGACTGTTTAAGTCTATTAGTGTCTATCTGTGTCTGTGTGAGTCTGTGTGAGTCTGTGAGAGTCTGTGAGAGTCTGTGTGTGTACGTGACAGTCTGTGTGTGTCTGTGAGAGCCTGTGTGAGTCTGTGTGAGTCCGTGTGAGTCTGTGTGTCTGTGTGTGAGTGTGTGTGTCTGGGAGAGTCTGTGAGTCTGTGTGTGTGTGTGGGTCTGTGTGAGTCTGTGTGTGTGTGTGTCTGGGAGAGTCTGTGTGAGTCTGTGTGTATCTGTGTTTGTCTGTGCGAGTCTGTGTGAGTCTGTGTGAGTCTGTGTGTGTGTGTGTGTGTGTGTCCGGGAGTGTCTGTGTGAGTCTGTGTGTCTGTGTGTGCGTGTGTGTCTGGGAGAGTCTGTGTGATTTCTTGTGAGTCTGTGTGTGTGTGTGTGTGTGTGTGTGGGTCTGTGTGGGTCTGTGTGAGTCTGTGTTTGTGAGAGAGAGTGTGTGTGTGTGAGTGTGTGTGTCTGGGAGAGTCTGTGTGTGTCTGTGTGTCTGTGTGTGAGTGTGTGTTTCTGGGTGAGTCTGTGTGAGTCTGTGTGTGTGTGTCTGGGAGAGTCTGTGTGAGTCTGTGTGTCTGTGTGTGAGTGTGTGTGTCTGGGAGAGTCTGTGTGAGTCTGTGTGTGTGTGTGTGTGGGTCTGTGTGAGTCTGTGTGTGTGTGTCTGGGAGAGTCTGTGTGAGTCTGTGTGAGTCTGTGTGAGTGTGTGTGTCTCGGAAAGTCTGTGTGAGTCTGTGTGTATCTGTGTTTGTCTGTGCGAGTCTGTGTGAGTCTGTGCGAGTCTGTGTGTGTGTGTGTGTGTGTGTGTGTGTGTGTGTGCGTGGGGGGGGGTCTTGGAGAGTCTGTGCGAGTCTGTGTTTGTCTGTGCGAGTCTGTGTGTGTCTGTGAGAGTCTGTATGTGTCTGTGTGTGTCTGTGTGAGTCTGTGTGTGCCTGTGTGAGTCTGTGTGTGTCTGTGAGAGTCTGTGAGTGTCTGTGAGTATCTGTGTAAGTCTGTGAGTGTCTGTGTAAGTTTGTTTGTGCCTGTGTGAGTCTGTGTGTGTCTGTGTGTGTCTGTGTATGCCTGTGAGAGACTGTGTGAGTCTATGAGAGTCTGTCTGTGACTGTGTGAGTCTGTGAAAGTCTGTGAGGGTCTGTGAGAGTCTGTGTGTGTACGTGACAGTCTGTGTGTCTGTGAGAGTCTGTGTGAGTCCATGTGAGTCTGTGTGTGTGTGTGTGTGTGTGTCTGGGAGAGTCTGTGTGAGTCTGTGTGTGTGTGGGTCTGTGTGAGTCTTTGTGAGTCTGTGTGTATCTGAGCGAGTCTGTGTTTGTCTGTGCAAGTCTGTGTTTGTCTGTGTGAGTCTGTGTTTGTCTGTGTTTGTCTGTGTGAGTCTGTGTGTATCTGTGTGAGTCTATGTTTGTCTGTGCGAGTCTGGGTTTGTCTGTGCGAGTCTGTGTGAGTCTGTGAGAGTGTGTGAGAGTCTGTGTGTGTCTGTGTGAGTCTGTGTGAGTCTGTGAGAGTCTGTGTGTGTCTGTGTGAGTCTGTGTGAGTCTGTGTGTGTCTATGTGAGTCTGTGTGTGCCTGTGTGAGTCTGTGTGTGCCTGTGAGAGTCTGTGAGTGTCTGTGAGTGTCTGTGAGTATCTGTGTAAGTCTGTGAGTGTCTGCGTAAGTTTGTGTGTGCCCGTGTGAGTCTGTGTGTGTGTGTGTGTGTGTGTGTGTGTGTGTGTGTCTGGGTATGCCTGTGAGAGACTGTGTAAGTCTATTAGTGTCTATCTGTGTCTGTGTGAGTCTGTGTGAGTCTGTGAGAGTCTGTGAGAGTCTGTGTGTGTACGTGACAGTCTGTGTGTGTCTGTGAGAGCCTGTGTGAGTCTGTGTGAGTCCGTGTGAGTCTGTGTGTCTGTGTGTGTGTGTGTGTGTGTGTGTGTGTGTGAATGTGTGTGTCTGGGAGAGTCTGTGTGAGTCTGTGTGTCTGTGTGTGTGTGTGTCTGGGAGAGTCTGTGTGAGTGTGTGTGTGTGTGTGTGTGGGTCAGTGTGTGTCTGTGTGAGTCTTTGTGTGTGTGTGTGTGTCTGTGTGAGTCTGTGTGTGTGTGTGAGAGTGTGTGTGTGTGTGAGTGTGTGTGTCTGGGAGAGTCTGTGTGTGTGTGTGTGTGTGAGTCTGGGAGAGTCTGTGTAAGTCTCTGTGTGTGTGTGTGTGTGTGTGTGTGTGTGTGTCTGGGAGAGTCTGTGTGAGTCTGCGTGTGTGTGGGGGGGTCTGTGTGAGTCTGTGTGTGTGTGTGTGTCTGGGAGAGTCTGTGTGAGTCTGTGTGTAACTGTGTTTGTCTGTGCGAGTCTGTGTGAGTCTGTGCGAGTCTGTGTGTGTGTGTGTGTATGTGTGTGGGTCTGGGAGAGTCTGTGTGAGTCTGTGTGTCTGGGAGAGTCTGTGTGAGTCTGCGTGTGAGTGTGTTTGTCTGGGAGAGTCTGTGTGATTCTGTTTGTGTGTGTGTGTGGGTCTGTGTGAGTCTGTGTGTGTGTGTGTCTGGGAGAGTCTGTGTGAGTCTGTGTGTGTGTGTGTGTGGGTCTGTGTGAGTCTGTGTGTGTGTGTGTCTGGGAGAGTCTGTGTGAGTCTGTGTGTATCTGTGTGAGTCTGTGTGAGTCTGTGTGAGTCTGTGTGAGTCTGTGCGAGTCTGTGTGTCTGTGTGTGGGTCTGGGAGAGTCTGTGTGAGTCTGTGTGAGTCTGTGCGAGTCTGTGTGTCTGTGTGTGGGTCTGGGAGAGTCTGTGTGAGTCTGTGAGAGTCTGTGAGAGTCTGTGTGAGTCCGTGTGAGTCTGTGTGTGTGTGTGTGTGTGTGTGTGTGTGTGTCTGGGAGAGTCTGTGTGAGTCTGTGTGTCTGTGTGTGAGTGTGTGTCTGTGAGAGTCTGTGTGTGTGCGTGTGTGTGTGTGGGTATGTGTGAGTCTGTGTATGTGTGTGGGTCTGTGTGAGTCTGTGTGTGCCTGTGTAAGTCTGTGTTTGTGTGAGTCTGTGTGTATCTGTGTGAGTCTGTGTTTGTCTGTGTGAGTCTGTGTGTATCTGTGTGACTCTGTTTGTCTGTGTGAGTCTGTGTGAGTCTGTGTTTGTCTGTGTGAGTCTGTGTGTGTCTGTGTGAGTCTGTGTGTGCCTGTGTGAGTCTGTGTGTGTCCGTGAGAGTCTGTGAGTGTCTGTGAGTATCTGTGTAAGTCTGTGAGTGTCTGTGTAAGTTTGTGTGTGCCCGTGTGAGTCTGTGTGTGTCTGTGTGTGTGTGTGTGTATGCCTGTGAGAGACTGTGTGAGTCTATGAGAGTCTGTCTGTGACTGTGTGAGTCTGTGAAAGTCTGTGAGAGTCTGTGAGAGGCTGTGTGTGTACGTGACAGTCTGTGTGTGTCTGTGAGAGTCTGTGTGAGTCCGTGTGAGTCTGTGTGTGTGTGTGTGTGTGTGTGTGTGTGTGTGTGTGTCTGGGAGAGTCTGTGTGAGTCTGTGTGTATCTGTGTGAGTCTGTGCTTGTCTGTGCGAGTCTGTGTTTGTCTGCGAGTCTGTGTTTGTCTGTGTTTGTCTGTGTGAGTCTGTGTGTATCTGTTTGAGTCAGTGTTTGTCTGTGCGAATCTGGGTTTGTCTGTGCGAATCTGGGTTTGTCTGTGCGAGTCTGTGTGAGTCTGTGAGAGTCTGTGTGTGTCTGTTTGAGTCTGTGTGAGTCTGTGTGAGTCTATTTGAGTCTGTGTGAGTCTGTGTGTGCCTGTGTGAGTCTGTGTGTGCCTGTGAGAGTCTGTGAGAGTCTGTGAGTGTCTGTGAGTATCTGTGTAAGTCTGTGAGTATCTGTGTAAGTCTGTGAGTGTCTGCGTAAGTTTGTGTGTGCCCGTGTGAGTCTGTGTGTGTGTGTGTGTGTGTGTCTGTGTATGCCTGTGAGAGACTGTGTAAGTCTATTAGAGTCTGTCTGTGTCTGTGTGAGTCTGTGAAAGTATGTGAGAGTCTGTGTGTGTCTCTGTGTGAGTCTGTGAGAGTCTGTGAGAGTCTGTGAGAGTCTGTGAGAGTCTGTGTGTGTGTACGTGACAGTCTGTGTGTGTCTGTGAGAGTCTGTGTGAGTCTGTGTGAGTCCGTGTGAGTCCGTGTGAGTCCGTGTGAGTCTGTGTATGTGTGCGTGTGTGTGTGTGTGTGTGTGTGTGTCTGGGAGAGTCTGTGTGAGTCTGTGTGTCTGTGTGTGTGTCTGTCTGAGAGAGTCTGTGTCAGTCCGTGTGTGTGTGTGTGTGTGTGAGAGTCAGTGTGGGTCTGTGTGAGTCTGTGTGTGTGTGTGTGTGGGTCTGTGTGAGTGTGTGAGAGTGTGTGTGTGTGAGTGTGTGTATCTGGGAGAGTCTGTGTGTGTGTGTGTGTGTGTGTGAGTCTGGGAGAGTCTGTGTAAGTCTGTGTGTGTGTGTGTGTGTGTGTGTGTGTGTGTGTGTCTGGGAGAGTCTGTGTGAGTCTGCGTGTGAGTGTGTTTGTCTGGGAGAGTCTGTGTGAGTCTGTATGTGTGTGTGTGTGGGTCTGTGTGAGTCTGTGTGTGTGTGTGTGTGTCTGGGAGAGTCTGTGTGAGTCTGTGTGTATCTGTGTTTGTCTGTGCGAGTCTGTGTGAGTCTGTGCGAGTCTGTGCGAGTCTGTGTTTGTGTGTGTGTGTGTGTGTGTGTCTGGGAGAGTCTGTGTGAGTCTGTGTGTCTGGGAGAGTCTGTGTGAGTCTGTGTGTGAGTGTGTTTGTCTGGGAGAGTCTGTGTGAGTCTGTGTGTGTGTGTGTGTGTGTCTGGGAGAGTCTGTGTGAGTCTGTGTGAGTCTGTGTGTCTGTGTGTGTGTCTGTCTGAGAGAGTCTGTGTCAGTCCGTGTGTGTGTGTGTGTGTGTGAGAGTCAGTGTGGGTCTGTGTGAGTCTGTGTGTGTGTGTGTGTGGGTCTGTGTGAGTGTGTGAGAGTGTGTGTGTGTGAGTGTGTGTATCTGGGAGAGTCTGTGTGTGTGTGTGTGTGTGTGTGAGTCTGGGAGAGTCTGTGTAAGTCTGTGTCTGTGTGTGTGTGTGTGTGTGTGTGTCTGGGAGAGTCTGTGTGAGTCTGCGTGTGAGTGTGTTCGTCTGGGAGAGTCTGTGTGAGTCTGTATGTGTGTGTGTGTGGGTCTGTGTGAGTCTGTGTGAGTCTGTGTGTCTGGGAGAGTCTGTGTGAGTCTGTGTGTGAGTGTGTTTGTCTGGGAGAGTCTGTGTGAGTCTGTGTGTGTGTGTGTGTGTGTCTGGGAGAGTCTGTGTGAGTCTGTGTGAGTCTGTGTGTATCTGTGTGAGTCTGTGCTTGTCTGTGCGAGTCTGTGTTTGTCTGCGAGTCTGTGTTTGTCTGTGTGAGTCTGTATTTGTCTGTGTGAGTCTGTGTGTATCTGTGTGAGTCTGTGTGTGTGTGGGACTGTGTGAGTCTGTGTGTATCTGTGTGAGTCAGTGTTTGTCTGTGCGAGTCTGGGTTTGTCTGTGCGAGTCTGTGTGAGTCTGTGAGAGTCTGTGTGTGTCTGTGTGAGTCTGTGTGAGTCTGTGTGAGTCTATGTGAGTCTGTGTGAGTCTGTGTGTGTGCCTGTGTGAGTCTGTGTGTGCCTGTGAGAGTCTGTGAGAGTCTGTGAGTGTCTGTGTAAGTCTGTGAGTATCTGTGTAAGTCTGTGAGTGTCTGCGTAAGTTTGTGTGTGCCCGTGTGAGTCTGTGTGTGTGTGTGTGTGTGTGTCTGTGTATGCCTGTGAGAGACTGTGTAAGTCTATTAGAGTCTGTCTGTGTCTGTGTGAGTCTGTGAAAGTATGTGAGAGTCTGTGTGTGTCTCTGTGTGAGTCTGTGAGAGTCTGTGAGAGTCTGTGAGAGTCTGTGAGAGTCTGTGTGTGTGTACGTGACAGTCTGTGTGTGTCTGTGAGAGTCTGTGTGAGTCTGTGTGAGTCCGTGTGAGTCCGTGTGAGTCCGTGTGAGTCCGTGTGAGTCTGTGTATGTGTGCGTGTGTGTGTGTGTGTGTGTCTGGGAGAGTCTGTGTGAGTCTGTGTGTCTGTGTGTGTGTCTGTCTGAGAGAGTCTGTGTCAGTCCGTGTGTGTGTGTGTGTGTGTGAGAGTCAGTGTGGGTCTGTGTGAGTCTGTGTGTGTGTGTGTGTGGGTCTGTGTGAGTGTGTGAGAGTGTGTGTGTGTGAGTGTGTGTATCTGGGAGAGTCTGTGTGTGTGTGTGTGTGTGTGTGTGAGTCTGGGAGAGTCTGTGTAAGTCTGTGTGTGTGTGTGTGTGTGTGTGTGTGTGTGTGTGTGTGTCTGGGAGAGTCTGTGTGAGTCTGCGTGTGAGTGTGTTTGTCTGGGAGAGTCTGTGTGAGTCTGTATGTGTGTGTGTGTGGGTCTGTGTGAGTCTGTGTGTGTGTGTGTGTGTCTGGGAGAGTCTGTGTGAGTCTGTGTGTATCTGTGTTTGTCTGTGCGAGTCTGTGTGAGTCTGTGCGAGTCTGTGCGAGTCTGTGTTTGTGTGTGTGTGTGTGTGTGTGTCTGGGAGAGTCTGTGTGAGTCTGTGTGTCTGGGAGAGTCTGTGTGAGTCTGTGTGTGAGTGTGTTTGTCTGGGAGAGTCTGTGTGAGTCTGTGTGTGTGTGTGTGTGTGTCTGGGAGAGTCTGTGTGAGTCTGTGTGAGTCTGTGTGTCTGTGTGTGTGTCTGTCTGAGAGAGTCTGTGTCAGTCCGTGTGTGTGTGTGTGTGTGTGAGAGTCAGTGTGGGTCTGTGTGAGTCTGTGTGTGTGTGTGTGTGGGTCTGTGTGAGTGTGTGAGAGTGTGTGTGTGTGAGTGTGTGTATCTGGGAGAGTCTGTGTGTGTGTGTGTGTGAGTGTGAGTCTGGGAGAGTCTGTGTAAGTCTGTGTCTGTGTGTGTGTGTGTGTGTGTGTGTCTGGGAGAGTCTGTGTGAGTCTGCGTGTGAGTGTGTTCGTCTGGGAGAGTCTGTGTGAGTCTGTATGTGTGTGTGTGTGGGTCTGTGTGAGTCTGTGTGTGTGTGTGTGTGTCTGGGAGAGTCTGTGTGAGTCTGTGTGTATCTGTGTTTGTCTGTGCGAGTCTGTGTGAGTCTGTGCGAGTCTGTGCGAGTCTGTGCGAGTCTGTGTTTGTGTGTGTGTGTGTGTGTGTGTGTGTGTCTGGGAGAGTCTGTGTGAGTCTGTGTGTCTGGGAGAGTCTGTGTGAGTCTGTGTGTGAGTGTGTTTGTCTGGGAGAGTCTGTGTGAGTCTGTGTGTGTGTGTGTGTGTGTCTGGGAGAGTCTGTGTGAGTCTGTGTGAGTCTGTGTGTATCTGTGTGAGTCTGTGCTTGTCTGTGCGAGTCTGTGTTTGTCTGCGAGTCTGTGTTTGTCTGTGTGAGTCTGTATTTGTCTGTGTGAGTCTGTGTGTATCTGTGTGAGTCTGTGTGTGTGTGGGACTGTGTGAGTCTGTGTGTATCTGTGTGAGTCAGTGTTTGTCTGTGCGAGTCTGGGTTTGTCTGTGCGAGTCTGTGTGAGTCTGTGAGAGTCTGTGTGTGTCTGTGTGAGTCTGTGTGAGTCTGTGTGAGTCTATGTGAGTCTGTGTGAGTCTGTGTGTGCCTGTGTGAGTCTGTGTGTGCCTGTGAGAGTCTGTGAGAGTCTGTGAGTGTCTGTGAGTGTCTGTGAGTATCTGTGTAAGTCTGTGAGTGTCTGCATAAGTTTGTGTGTGCCCGTGTGAGTCTGTGTGTGTGTGTGTGTGTGTCTGTGTATGCCTGTGAGAGACTGTGTAAGTCTATTAGAGTCTGTCTGTGTCTGTGTGAGTCTGTGAAAGTATGTGAGAGTCTGTGTGTGTCTCTGTGTGAGTCTGTGAGAGTCTGTGAGAGTCTGTGAGAGTCTCTGTGTGTACGTGACAGTCTGTGTGTGTCTGTGAGAGTCTGTGTGAGTCCGTGTGAGTCTGTGTATGTGTGTGTGTGTGCGTGTGTGTGTGTGTGTGTGTGTGTGTGTGTGTGTGTGTGTCTGGGAGAGTCTGTGTGAGTCTGTGTGTCTGTGTGTGTGTGTGTCTGGGAGAGTCTGTGTGAGTCCGTGTGTGTGTGTGTGTGTGTGAGTCAGTGTGGGTCTGTGTGAGTCTGTGTGTGTGTGTGTGTGTGGGTCTGTGTGAGTGTGTGAGAGTGTGTGTGTGTGAGTGTGTGTATCTGTGAGAGTCTGAGTGTGTGTGTGTGTGTGAGTCTGGGAGAGTCTGTGTAAGTCTGTGTGTGTGTGTGTGTGTGTGTGTGTGTATGTCTGGGAGAGTCTGTGTGAGTCTGCGTGTGAGTGTGTTTGTCTGGGAGAGTCTGTGTGAGTCTGTGTGTGTGTGTGTGTGTGGGTCTGTGTGAGTCTGTGTGTGTGTGTGTGTCTGGGAGAGTCTGTGTGAATCTGTGTGTATCTGTGTTTGTCTGTGTGAGTCTGTGTGTATCTGTGTGAGTCTGTGTTTGTCTGTGCGAGTCTGGGTTTGTCTGTGTGAGTATGTGTGTGTCTGTGTGAGTCTGTGTGTGCCTGTGTGAGTCTTTGTGTGCCTGTGAGAGTCTGTGAGTGTCTGTGAGTGTCTGTGAGTATCTGTGTAAGTCTGTGAGGGTCTGCGTAAATTTGTGTTTGCCCGTGTGAGTCTGTGTGTGTGTGTGTGTGTGTGTGTGTGTGTGTGTGTCTGTGTATGCCTGTGAGAGACTGTGTAAGTCTATTAGAGTCTATCTGTGTCTGTGTGAGTCTGTGTGAGTCTGTGAGAGTCTGTGAGAGTCTGTGTGTGTACGTGACAGTCTGTGTGTGTCTGTGAGAGTCTGTGTGAGTCTGTGTGAGTCTGTGTGAGTCTGTGTGAGTCCGTGTGAGTCTGTGTGTCTGTGTGTGTGTGTGTGTGTGTGTGAGTGTGTGTGTCTGTGTGAGTCTGTGTGAGTCTGTGTGAGTCTATGTGAGTCTGTGTGAGTCTGTGTGTGCCTGTGTGAGTCTGTGTGTGCCTGTGAGAGTCTGTGAGAGTCTGTGAGTGTCTGTGAGTGTCTGTGAGTATCTGTGTAAGTCTGTGAGTGTCTGCATAAGTTTGTGTGTGCCCATGTGAGTCTGTGTGTGTGTGTGTGTGTGTCTGTGTATGCCTGTGAGAGACTGTGTAAGTCTATTAGAGTCTGTCTGTGTCTGTGTGAGTCTGTGAAAGTATGTGAGAGTCTGTGTGTGTCTCTGTGTGAGTCTGTGAGAGTCTGTGAGAGTCTGTGAGAGTCTCTGTGTGTACGTGACAGTCTGTGTGTGTCTGTGAGAGTCTGTGTGAATCCGTGTGAGTCTGTGTATGTGTGTGTGTGTGCGTGTGTGTGTGTGTGTGTGTGTGTCTGGGAGAGTCTGTGTGAGTCTGTGTGTCTGTGTGTGTGTGTGTCTGGGAGAGTCTGTGTGAGTCCGTGTGTGTGTGTGTGTGTGAGTCAGTGTGGGTCTGTGTGAGTCTGTGTGTGTGTGTGTGTGTGTGTGTGGGTCTGTGTGAGTGTGTGAGAGTGTGTGTGTGTGAGTGTGTGTATCTGTGAGAGTCTGAGTGTGTGTGTGTGTGTGAGTCTGGGAGAGTCTGTGTAAGTCTGTGTGTGTGTGTGTGTGTGTGTGTGTGTCTGGGAGAGTCTGTGTGAGTCTGCGTGTGAGTGTGTTTGTCTGGGAGAGTCTGTGTGAGTCTGTGTGTGTGTGTGTGTGTGGGTCTGTGTGAGTCTGTGTGTGTGTGTGTGTCTGGGAGAGTCTGTGTGAGTCTGTGTGTATCTGTGTTTGTCTGTGTGAGTCTGTGTGTATCTGTGTGAGTCTGTGTTTGTCTGTGCGAGTCTGGGTTTGTCTGTGTGAGTATGTGTGTGTCTGTGTGAGTCTGTGTGTGCCTGTGTGAGTCTTTGTGTGCCTGTGAGAGTCTGTGAGTGTCTGTGAGTGTCTGTGAGTATCTGTGTAAGTCTGTGAGTGTCTGCGTAAATTTGTGTTTGCCCGTGTGAGTCTGTGTGTGTGTGTGTGTGTGTGTGTGTGTGTCTGTGTATGCCTGTGAGAGACTGTGTAAGTCTATTAGAGTCTATCTGTGTCTGTGTGAGTCTGTGTGAGTCTGTGAGAGTCTGTGAGAGTCTGTGTGTGTACGTGACAGTCTGTGTGTGTCTGTGAGAGTCTGTGTGAGTCTGTGTGAGTCTGTGTGAGTCTGTGAGAGTCCGTGTGAGTCTGTGTGTCTGTGTGTGTGTGTGTGTGTGTGTGTGAGTGTGTGTGTCTGGGAGAGCCTGTGTGAGTCTGTGTGTCTGTGTGTGTGTGTGTCTGGGAGAGTCTGTGTGAGTCTGTGTGTGTGTGTGTGTGTGGGTCAGTGTGTGTCTGTGTGAGTCTTTGTGTGTGTGTGTGTGTGTCTGTGTGAGTCTGTGTGTGTGTGTGAGAGTGTGTGTGTGTGTGAGTGTGTGTGTCTGGGAGAGTCTGTGTGTGTGTGTGTGTGTGAGTCTGGGAGAGTCTGTGTAAGTCTCTGTGTGTGTGTGTGTGTGTGTGTGTGAGTCTGGGAGAGTCTGTGTGAGTCTGTGTGTCTGGGAGAGTCTGTGTGAGTCTGCGTGTGTGTGGGGGGTTCTGTGTGAGTCTGTGTGTGTGTGTGTGTCTGGGAGAGTCTGTGTGAGTCTGTGTGTAACTGTGTTTGTCTGTGCGAGTCTGTGTGAGTCTGTGCGAGTCTGTGTGTGTGTGTGTGTATGTGTGTGGGTCTGGGAGAGTCTGTGTGAGTCTGTGTGTCTGGGAGAGTCTGTGTGAGTCTGCGTGTGAGTGTGTTTGTCTGGGAGAGTCTGTGTGATTTCTTGTGAGTCTGTGTGTGTGTGTGTGTGTGTGTGTGGGTCTGTGTGGGTCTGTGTGAGTCTGTGTGTGTGTGAGAGAGTGTGTGTGTGTGAGTGTGTGTGTCTGGGAGAGTCTGTGTGAGTCTGTGTGTCTGTGTGTGAGTGTGTGTTTCTGGGAGAGTCTGTGTGAGTCTGTGTGTGTGTGTCTGGGAGAGTCTGTGTGAGTCTGTGTGTCTGTGTGTGAGTGTGTGTGTCTGGGAGAGTCTGTGTAAGTCTGTGTGTGTGTGTGGGTCTGTGTGAGTCTGTGTGTGTGTGTGTCTGGGAGAGTCTGTGTGAGTCTGTGTGTATCTGTGTTTGTCTGTGCGAGTCTGTGTGAGTCTGTGTGTGTGTGTGTGTGTGTGTGTGTCCGGGAGTGTCTGTGTGAGTCTGTGTGTCTGTGTGTGCGTGTGTGTCTGGGAGAGTCTGTGTGATTTCTTGTGAGTCTGTGTGTGTGTGTGTGTGTGTGTGGGTCTGTGTGGGTCTGTGTGAGTCTGTGTGTGTGAGAGAGAGTGTGTGTGTGTGAGTGTGTGTGTCTGGGAGAGTCTGTGTGTGTCTGTGTGTCTGTGTGTGAGTGTGTGTTTCTGGGTGAGTCTGTGTGAGTCTGTGTGTGTGTGTCTGGGAGAGTCTGTGTGAGTCTGTGTGTCTGTGTGTGAGTGTGTGTGTCTGGGAGAGTCTGTGTGAGTCTGTGTGTGAGTGTGTGTGGGTCTGTGTGAGTCTGTGTGTGTGTGTCTGGGAGAGTCTGTGTGAGTCTGTGTGAGTGTGTGTGTCTCGGAAAGTCTGTGTGAGTCTGTGTGTATCTGTGTTTGTCTGTGCGAGTCTGTGTGAGTCTGTGCGAGTCTGTGTGTGTGTGTGTGTGTGTGGGTCTGGGAGAGTCTGTGTGAGTCTGTGCGAATCTGTGTGTGTGTGTGTGTGTGGGGGTGGGGGTCTTGGAGAGTCTGTGCGACTCTGTGTTTGTCTGTGCGAGTCTGTGTGTGTCTGTGAGAGTCTGTATGTGTCTGTGTGAGTCTGTGTGTGTCTGTGTGAGTCTGTGTGTGCCTGTGTGAGTCTGTGTGTGTCTGTGAGAGTCTGTGAGTGTCTGTGAGTATCTGTGTAAGTCTGTGAGTGCCTGTGTAAGTTTGTTTGTGCCTGTGTGAGTCTGTGTGTGTCTGTGTGTGTCTGTGTATGCCTGTGAGAGACTGTGTGAGTCTATGAGAGTCTGTCTGTGACTGTGTGAGTCTGTGAAAGTCTGTGAGGGTCTGTGAGAGTCTGTGTGTGTACGTGACAGTCTGTGTGTCTGTGAGAGTCTGTGTGAGTCCATGTGAGCCTGTGTGTGTGTGTGTGTGTGTGTGTGTGTCTGGGAGAGTCTGTGTGAGTCTGTGTGTGTGTGGGTCTGTGTGAGTCTTTGTGAGTCTGTGTGTATCTGAGCGAGTCTGTGTTTGTCTGTGCAAGTCTGTGTTTGTCTGTGTGAGTCTGTGTTTGTCTGTGTTTGTCTGTGTGAGTCTGTGTGTATCTGTGTGAGTCTATGTTTGTCTGTGCGAGTCTGGGTTTGTCTGTGCGAGTCTGTGTGAGTCTGTGAGAGTGTGTGAGAGTCTGTGTGTGTCTGTGTGAGTCTGTGTGAGTCTGTGAGAGTCTGTGTGTGTCTGTGTGAGTCTGTGTGAGTCTGTGTGAGTCTGTGTGAGTCTGTGTGTGTCTATGTGAGTCTGTGTGTGCCTGTGTGAGTCTGTGTGTGCCTATGAGAGTCTGTGAGTGTCTGTGAGTGTCTGTGAGTATCTGTGTAAGTCTGTGAGTGTCTGCGTAAGTTTGTGTGCGCCCGTGTGAGTCTGTGTGTGTGTGTGTGTGTGTGTGTGTGTGTGTGTGTGTGTGTGTCTGGGTATGCCTGTGAGAGACTGTTTAAGTCTATTAGTGTCTATCTGTGTCTGTGTGAGTCTGTGTGAGTCTGTGAGAGTCTGTGAGAGTCTGTGTGTGTACGTGACAGTCTGTGTGTGTCTGTGAGAGCCTGTGTGAGTCTGTGTGAGTCCGTGTGAGTCTGTGTGTCTGTGTGTGAGTGTGTGTGTCTGGGAGAGTCTGTGTGAGTCTGTGTGTGTGTGTGGGTCTGTGTGAGTCTGTGTGTGTGTGTGTCTGGGAGAGTCTGTGTGAGTCTGTGTGTATCTGTGTTTGTCTGTGCGAGTCTGTGTGAGTCTGTGTGAGTCTGTGTGTGTGTGTGTGTGTGTGTCCGGGAGTGTCTGTGTGAGTCTGTGTGTCTGTGTGTGCGTGTGTGTCTGGGAGAGTCTGTGTGATTTCTTGTGAGTCTGTGTGTGTGTGTGTGTGTGTGTGTGGGTCTGTGTGGGTCTGTGTGAGTCTGTGTTTGTGAGAGAGAGTGTGTGTGTGTGAGTGTGTGTGTCTGGGAGAGTCTGTGTGTGTCTGTGTGTCTGTGTGTGAGTGTGTGTTTCTGGGTGAGTCTGTGTGAGTCTGTGTGTGTGTGTCTGGGAGAGTCTGTGTGAGTCTGTGTGTCTGTGTGTGAGTGTGTGTGTCTGGGAGAGTCTGTGTGAGTCTGTGTGTGTGTGTGTGTGGGTCTGTGTGAGTCTGTGTGTGTGTGTCTGGGAGAGTCTGTGTGAGTCTGTGTGAGTCTGTGTGAGTGTGTGTGTCTCGGAAAGTCTGTGTGAGTCTGTGTGTATCTGTGTTTGTCTGTGCGAGTCTGTGTGAGTCTGTGCGAGTCTGTGTGTGTGTGTGTGTGTGTGTGTGTGTGTGTGTGCGTGGGGGGGGTCTTGGAGAGTCTGTGCGAGTCTGTGTTTGTCTGTGCGAGTCTGTGTGTGTCTGTGAGAGTCTGTATGTGTCTGTGTGAGTCTGTGTGTGTCTGTGTGAGTCTGTGTGTGCCTGTGTGAGTCTGTGTGTGTCTGTGAGAGTCTGTGAGTGTCTGTGAGTATCTGTGTAAGTCTGTGAGTGTCTGTGTAAGTTTGTTTGTGCCTGTGTGAGTCTGTGTGTGTCTGTGTGTGTCTGTGTATGCCTGTGAGAGACTGTGTGAGTCTATGAGAGTCTGTCTGTGACTGTGTGAGTCTGTGAAAGTCTGTGAGGGTCTGTGAGAGTCTGTGTGTGTACGTGACAGTCTGTGTGTCTGTGAGAGTCTGTGTGAGTCCATGTGAGTCTGTGTGTGTGTGTGTGTGTGTGTCTGGGAGAGTCTGTGTGAGTCTGTGTGTGTGTGGGTCTGTGTGAGTCTTTGTGAGTCTGTGTGTATCTGAGCGAGTCTGTGTTTGTCTGTGCAAGTCTGTGTTTGTCTGTGTGAGTCTGTGTTTGTCTGTGTTTGTCTGTGTGAGTCTGTGTGTATCTGTGTGAGTCTATGTTTGTCTGTGCGAGTCTGGGTTTGTCTGTGCGAGTCTGTGTGAGTCTGTGAGAGTGTGTGAGAGTCTGTGTGTGTCTGTGTGAGTCTGTGTGAGTCTGTGAGAGTCTGTGTGTGTCTGTGTGAGTCTGTGTGAGTCTGTGTGTGTCTATGTGAGTCTGTGTGTGCCTGTGTGAGTCTGTGTGTGCCTGTGAGAGTCTGTGAGTGTCTGTGAGTGTCTGTGAGTATCTGTGTAAGTCTGTGAGTGTCTGCGTAAGTTTGTGTGTGCCCGTGTGAGTCTGTGTGTGTGTGTGTGTGTGTGTGTGTGTGTGTGTGTCTGGGTATGCCTGTGAGAGACTGTGTAAGTCTATTAGTGTCTATCTGTGTCTGTGTGAGTCTGTGTGAGTCTGTGAGAGTCTGTGAGAGTCTGTGTGTGTACGTGACAGTCTGTGTGTGTCTGTGAGAGCCTGTGTGAGTCTGTGTGAGTCCGTGTGAGTCTGTGTGTCTGTGTGTGTGTGTGTGTGTGTGTGTGTGTGTGAATGTGTGTGTCTGGGAGAGTCTGTGTGAGTCTGTGTGTCTGTGTGTGTGTGTGTCTGGGAGAGTCTGTGTGAGTGTGTGTGTGTGTGTGTGTGGGTCAGTGTGTGTCTGTGTGAGTCTTTGTGTGTGTGTGTGTGTCTGTGTGAGTCTGTGTGTGTGTGTGAGAGTGTGTGTGTGTGTGAGTGTGTGTGTCTGGGAGAGTCTGTGTGTGTGTGTGTGTGTGAGTCTGGGAGAGTCTGTGTAAGTCTCTGTGTGTGTGTGTGTGTGTGTGTGTGTGTGTGTCTGGGAGAGTCTGTGTGAGTCTGCGTGTGTGTGGGGGGGTCTGTGTGAGTCTGTGTGTGTGTGTGTGTCTGGGAGAGTCTGTGTGAGTCTGTGTGTAACTGTGTTTGTCTGTGCGAGTCTGTGTGAGTCTGTGCGAGTCTGTGTGTGTGTGTGTGTATGTGTGTGGGTCTGGGAGAGTCTGTGTGAGTCTGTGTGTCTGGGAGAGTCTGTGTGAGTCTGCGTGTGAGTGTGTTTGTCTGGGAGAGTCTGTGTGATTCTGTTTGTGTGTGTGTGTGGGTCTGTGTGAGTCTGTGTGTGTGTGTGTCTGGGAGAGTCTGTGTGAGCCTGTGTGTGTGTGTGTGTGGGTCTGTGTGAGTCTGTGTGTGTGTGTTTCTGGGAGAGTCTGTGTGAGTCTGTGTGTATCTGTGTGAGTCTGTGTGAGTCTGTGTGAGTCTGTGCGAGTCTGTGTGTCTGTGTGTGGGTCTGGGAGAGTCTGTGTGAGTCTGTGTGAGTCTGTGCGAGTCTGTGTGTCTGTGTGTGGGTCTGGGAGAGTCTGTGTGAGTCTGTGAGAGTCTGTGAGAGTCTGTGTGAGTCCGTGTGAGTCTGTGTGTGTGTGTGTGTGTGTGTGTGTGTGTGTGTCTGGGAGAGTCTGTGTGAGTCTGTGTGTCTGTGTGTGAGTGTGTGTCTGTGAGAGTCTGTGTGTGTGCGTGTGTGTGTGTGGGTATGTGTGAGTCTGTGTATGTGTGTGGGTCTGTGTGAGTCTGTGTGTGCCTGTGTAAGTCTGTGTTTGTGTGAGTCTGTGTGTATCTGTGTGAGTCTGTGTTTGTCTGTGTGAGTCTGTGTGTATCTGTGTGACTCTGTTTGTCTGTGTGAGTCTGTGTGAGTCTGTGTTTGTCTGTGTGAGTCTGTGTGTGTCTGTGTGAGTCTGTGTGTGCCTGTGTGAGTCTGTGTGTGTCCGTGAGAGTCTGTGAGTGTCTGTGAGTATCTGTGTAAGTCTGTGAGTGTCTGTGTAAGTTTGTGTGTGCCCGTGTGAGTCTGTGTGTGTCTGTGTGTGTGTGTGTGTATGCCTGTGAGAGACTGTGTGAGTCTATGAGAGTCTGTCTGTGACTGTGTGAGTCTGTGAAAGTCTGTGAGAGTCTGTGAGAGGCTGTGTGTGTACGTGACAGTCTGTGTGTGTCTGTGAGAGTCTGTGTGAGTCCGTGTGAGTCTGTGTGTGTGTGTGTGTGTGTGTGTGTGTGTGTGTCTGGGAGAGTCTGTGTGAGTCTGTGTGTATCTGTGTGAGTCTGTGCTTGTCTGTGCGAGTCTGTGTTTGTCTGCGAGTCTGTGTTTGTCTGTGTTTGTCTGTGTGAGTCTGTGTGTATCTGTTTGAGTCAGTGTTTGTCTGTGCGAATCTGGGTTTGTCTGTGCGAGTCTGTGTGAGTCTGTGAGAGTCTGTGTGTGTCTGTTTGAGTCTGTGTGAGTCTGTGTGAGTCTATTTGAGTCTGTGTGAGTCTGTGTGTGCCTGTGTGAGTCTGTGTGTGCCTGTGAGAGTCTGTGAGAGTCTGTGAGTGTCTGTGAGTATCTGTGTAAGTCTGTGAGTATCTGTGTAAGTCTGTGAGTGTCTGCGTAAGTTTGTGTGTGCCCGTGTGAGTCTGTGTGTGTGTGTGTGTGTGTGTCTGTGTATGCCTGTGAGAGACTGTGTAAGTCTATTAGAGTCTGTCTGTGTCTGTGTGAGTCTGTGAAAGTATGTGAGAGTCTGTGTGTGTCTCTGTGTGAGTCTGTGTGAGTCTGTGAGAGTCTGTGAGAGTCTGTGAGAGTCTGTGTGTGTGTACGTGACAGTCTGTGTGTGTCTGTGAGAGTCTGTGTGAGTCTGTGTGAGTCCGTGTGAGTCCGTGTGAGTCTGTGTATGTGTGCGTGTGTGTGTGTGTGTGTGTGTGTGTGTGTGTCTGGGAGAGTCTGTGTGAGTCTGTGTGTCTGTGTGTGTGTCTGTCTGAGAGAGTCTGTGTCAGTCCGTGTGTGTGTGTGTGTGTGTGAGAGTCAGTGTGGGTCTGTGTGAGTCTGTGTGTGTGTGTGTGTGGGTCTGTGTGAGTGTGTGAGAGTGTGTGTGTGTGAGTGTGTGTATCTGGGAGAGTCTGTGTGTGTGTGTGTGTGTGTGAGTCTGGGAGAGTCTGTGTAAGTCTGTGTGTGTGTGTGTGTGTGTGTGTGTGTGTGTGTCTGGGAGAGTCTGTGTGAGTCTGCGTGTGAGTGTGTTTGTCTGGGAGAGTCTGTGTGAGTCTGTATGTGTGTGTGTGTGGGTCTGTGTGAGTCTGTGTGTGTGTGTGTGTGTCTGGGAGAGTCTGTGTGAGTCTGTGTGTATCTGTGTTTGTCTGTGCGAGTCTGTGTGAGTCTTTGCGAGTCTGTGCGAGTCTGTGTTTGTGTGTGTGTGTGTGTGTGTGTGTCTGGGAGAGTCTGTGTGAGTCTGTGTGTCTGGGAGAGTCTGTGTGAGTCTGTGTGTGAGTGTGTTTGTCTGGGAGAGTCTGTGTGAGTCTGTGTGTGTGTGTGTGTGTGTCTGGGAGAGTCTGTGTGAGTCTGTGTGAGTCTGTGTGTCTGTGTGTGTGTCTGTCTGAGAGAGTCTGTGTCAGTCCGTGTGTGTGTGTGTGTGTGTGAGAGTCAGTGTGGGTCTGTGTGAGTCTGTGTGTGTGTGTGTGTGGGTCTGTGTGAGTGTGTGAGAGTGTGTGTGTGTGAGTGTGTGTATCTGGGAGAGTCTGTGTGTGTGTGTGTGTGTGTGTGAGTCTGGGAGAGTCTGTGTAAGTCTGTGTGTGTGTGTGTGTGTGTGTGTGTGTGTCTGGGAGAGTCTGTGTGAGTCTGCGTGTGAGTGTGTTCGTCTGGGAGAGTCTGTGTGAGTCTGTATGTGTGTGTGTGTGGGTCTGTGTGAGTCTGTGTGTGTGTGTGTGTGTCTGGGAGAGTCTGTGTGAGTCTGTGTGTATCTGTGTTTGTCTGTGCGAGTCTGTGTGAGTCTGTGCGAGTCTGTGCGAGTCTGTGCGAGTCTGTGTTTGTGTGTGTGTGTGTGTGTGTGTGTCTGGGAGAGTCTGTGTGAGTCTGTGTGTCTGGGAGAGTCTGTGTGAGTCTGTGTGTGAGTGTGTTTGTCTGGGAGAGTCTGTGTGAGTCTGTGAGAGTGTGTGAGAGTCTGTGTGTGTCTGTGTGAGTCTGTGTGAGTCTGTGAGAGTCTGTGTGTGTCTGTGTGAGTCTGTGTGTGTCTATGTGAGTCTGTGTGTGCCTGTGTGAGTCTGTGTGTGCCTATGAGAGTCTGTGAGTGTCTGTGAGTGTCTGTGAGTATCTGTGTAAGTCTGTGAGTGTCTGCGTAAGTTTGTGTGCGCCCGTGTGAGTCTGTGTGTGTGTGTGTGTGTGTGTGTGTGTGTGTGTGTGTGTGTCTGGGTATGCCTGTGAGAGACTGTTTAAGTCTATTAGTGTCTATCTGTGTCTGTGTGAGTCTGTGTGAGTCTGTGAGAGTCTGTGAGAGTCTGTGTGTGTACGTGACAGTCTGTGTGTGTCTGTGAGAGCCTGTGTGAGTCTGTGTGAGTCCGTGTGAGTCTGTGTGTCTGTGTGTGAGTGTGTGTGTCTGGGAGAGTCTGTGTGAGTCTGTGTGTGTGTGTGGGTCTGTGTGAGTCTGTGTGTGTGTGTGTCTGGGAGAGTCTGTGTGAGTCTGTGTGTATCTGTGTTTGTCTGTGCGAGTCTGTGTGAGTCTGTGTGAGTCTGTGTGTGTGTGTGTGTGTGTGTCCGGGAGTGTCTGTGTGAGTCTGTGTGTCTGTGTGTGCGTGTGTGTCTGGGAGAGTCTGTGTGATTTCTTGTGAGTCTGTGTGTGTGTGTGTGTGTGTGTGTGGGTCTGTGTGGGTCTGTGTGAGTCTGTGTTTGTGAGAGAGAGTGTGTGTGTGTGAGTGTGTGTGTCTGGGAGAGTCTGTGTGTGTCTGTGTGTCTGTGTGTGAGTGTGTGTTTCTGGGTGAGTCTGTGTGAGTCTGTGTGTGTGTGTCTGGGAGAGTCTGTGTGAGTCTGTGTGTCTGTGTGTGAGTGTGTGTGTCTGGGAGAGTCTGTGTGAGTCTGTGTGTGTGTGTGTGTGGGTCTGTGTGAGTCTGTGTGTGTGTGTCTGGGAGAGTCTGTGTGAGTCTGTGTGAGTCTGTGTGAGTGTGTGTGTCTCGGAAAGTCTGTGTGAGTCTGTGTGTATCTGTGTTTGTCTGTGCGAGTCTGTGTGAGTCTGTGCGAGTCTGTGTGTGTGTGTGTGTGTGTGTGTGTGTGTGTGTGTGCGTGGGGGGGGTCTTGGAGAGTCTGTGCGAGTCTGTGTTTGTCTGTGCGAGTCTGTGTGTGTCTGTGAGAGTCTGTATGTGTCTGTGTGAGTCTGTGTGTGTCTGTGTGAGTCTGTGTGTGCCTGTGTGAGTCTGTGTGTGTCTGTGAGAGTCTGTGAGTGTCTGTGAGTATCTGTGTAAGTCTGTGAGTGTCTGTGTAAGTTTGTTTGTGCCTGTGTGAGTCTGTGTGTGTCTGTGTGTGTCTGTGTATGCCTGTGAGAGACTGTGTGAGTCTATGAGAGTCTGTCTGTGACTGTGTGAGTCTGTGAAAGTCTGTGAGGGTCTGTGAGAGTCTGTGTGTGTACGTGACAGTCTGTGTGTCTGTGAGAGTCTGTGTGAGTCCATGTGAGTCTGTGTGTGTGTGTGTGTGTGTGTCTGGGAGAGTCTGTGTGAGTCTGTGTGTGTGTGGGTCTGTGTGAGTCTTTGTGAGTCTGTGTGTATCTGAGCGAGTCTGTGTTTGTCTGTGCAAGTCTGTGTTTGTCTGTGTGAGTCTGTGTTTGTCTGTGTTTGTCTGTGTGAGTCTGTGTGTATCTGTGTGAGTCTATGTTTGTCTGTGCGAGTCTGGGTTTGTCTGTGCGAGTCTGTGTGAGTCTGTGAGAGTGTGTGAGAGTCTGTGTGTGTCTGTGTGAGTCTGTGTGAGTCTGTGAGAGTCTGTGTGTGTCTGTGTGAGTCTGTGTGAGTCTGTGTGTGTCTATGTGAGTCTGTGTGTGCCTGTGTGAGTCTGTGTGTGCCTGTGAGAGTCTGTGAGTGTCTGTGAGTGTCTGTGAGTATCTGTGTAAGTCTGTGAGTGTCTGCGTAAGTTTGTGTGTGCCCGTGTGAGTCTGTGTGTGTGTGTGTGTGTGTGTGTGTGTGTGTGTGTCTGGGTATGCCTGTGAGAGACTGTGTAAGTCTATTAGTGTCTATCTGTGTCTGTGTGAGTCTGTGTGAGTCTGTGAGAGTCTGTGAGAGTCTGTGAGAGTCTGTGTGTGTACGTGACAGTCTGTGTGTGTCTGTGAGAGCCTGTGTGAGTCTGTGTGAGTCCGTGTGAGTCTGTGTGTCTGTGTGTGTGTGTGTGTGTGTGTGTGTGTGTGTGTGAATGTGTGTGTCTGGGAGAGTCTGTGTGAGTCTGTGTGTCTGTGTGTGTGTGTGTCTGGGAGAGTCTGTGTGAGTGTGTGTGTGTGTGTGTGTGGGTCAGTGTGTGTCTGTGTGAGTCTTTGTGTGTGTGTGTGTGTCTGTGTGAGTCTGTGTGTGTGTGTGAGAGTGTGTGTGTGTGTGAGTGTGTGTGTCTGGGAGAGTCTGTGTGTGTGTGTGTGTGTGAGTCTGGGAGAGTCTGTGTAAGTCTCTGTGTGTGTGTGTGTGTGTGTGTGTGTGTGTGTCTGGGAGAGTCTGTGTGAGTCTGCGTGTGTGTGGGGGGGTCTGTGTGAGTCTGTGTGTGTGTGTGTGTCTGGGAGAGTCTGTGTGAGTCTGTGTGTAACTGTGTTTGTCTGTGCGAGTCTGTGTGAGTCTGTGCGAGTCTGTGTGTGTGTGTGTGTATGTGTGTGGGTCTGGGAGAGTCTGTGTGAGTC
>NW_024470893.1:465498-480498 GCF_017639515.1 Carcharodon carcharias
TGTGTATGTGTGTGTGTCTGGGAGAGTCTGTGTGAGTCTGTGTGTCTGTGTGTGTGTGTGTCTGGGAGAGTCTGTGTGAGTCCGTGTGTGTGTGTGTGTGTGAGTCAGTGTGGGTCTGTGTGAGTCTGTGTGTGTGTGTGTGTGTGGGTCTGTGTGAGTGTGTGAGAGTGTGTGTGTGTGAGTGTGTGTATCTGTGAGAGTCTGAGTGTGTGTGTGTGTGTGAGTCTGGGAGAGTCTGTGTAAGTCTGTGTGTGTGTGTGTGTGTGTGTGTGTGTGTCTGGGAGAGTCTGTGTGAGTCTGCGTGTGAGTGTGTTTGTCTGGGAGAGTCTGTGTGAGTCTGTGTGTGTGTGTGTGTGTGGGTCTGTGTGAGTCTGTGTGTGTGTGTGTGTCTGGGAGAGTCTGTGTGAGTCTGTGTGTATCTGTGTTTGTCTGTGTGAGTCTGTGTGTATCTGTGTGAGTCTGTGTTTGTCTGTGCGAGTCTGGGTTTGTCTGTGTGAGTATGTGTGTGTCTGTGTGAGTCTGTGTGTGCCTGTGTGAGTCTTTGTGTGCCTGTGAGAGTCTGTGAGTGTCTGTGAGTGTCTGTGAGTATCTGTGTAAGTCTGTGAGTGTCTGCGTAAATTTGTGTTTGCCCGTGTGAGTCTGTGTGTGTGTGTGTGTGTGTGTGTGTGTGTCTGTGTATGACTGTGAGAGACTGTGTAAGTCTATTAGAGTCTATCTGTGTCTGTGTGAGTCTGTGTGAGTCTGTGAGAGTCTGTGAGAGTCTGTGTGTGTACGTGACAGTCTGTGTGTGTCTGTGAGAGTCTGTGTGAGTCTGTGTGAGTCTGTGTGAGTCTGTGAGAGTCTGTGAGAGTCCGTGTGAGTCTGTGTGTCTGTGTGTGTGTGTGTGTGTGTGTGAGTGTGTGTGTCTGGGAGAGCCTGTGTGAGTCTGTGTGTCTGTGTGTGTGTGTGTCTGGGAGAGTCTGTGTGAGTCTGTGTGTGTGTGTGTGTGTGGGTCAGTGTGTGTCTGTGTGAGTCTTTGTGTGTGTGTGTGTGTGTCTGTGTGAGTCTGTGTGTGTGTGTGAGAGTGTGTGTGTGTGTGAGTGTGTGTGTCTGGGAGAGTCTGTGTGTGTGTGTGTGTGTGTGAGTCTGGGAGAGTCTGTGTAAGTCTCTGTGTGTGTGTGTGTGTGTGTGTGTGAGTCTGGGAGAGTCTGTGTGAGTCTGTGTGTCTGGGAGAGTCTGTGTGAGTCTGCGTGTGTGTGGGGGGTTCTGTGTGAGTCTGTGTGTGTGTGTGTGTCTGGGAGAGTCTGTGTGAGTCTGTGTGTAACTGTGTTTGTCTGTGCGAGTCTGTGTGAGTCTGTGCGAGTCTGTGTGTGTGTGTGTGTATGTGTGTGGGTCTGGGAGAGTCTGTGTGAGTCTGTGTGTCTGGGAGAGTCTGTGTGAGTCTGCGTGTGAGTGTGTTTGTCTGGGAGAGTCTGTGTGATTCTGTTTGTGTGTGTGTGTGGGTCTGTGTGAGTCTGTGTGTGTGTGTGTCTGGGAGAGTCTGTGTGAGTCTGTGTGTGTGTGTGTGTGGGTCTGTGTGAGTCTGTGTGTGTGTGTGTCTGGGAGAGTCTGTGTGAGTCTGTGTGTATCTGTGTGAGTCTGTGTGAGTCTGTGTGAGTCTGTGCGAGTCTGTGTGTCTGTGTGTGGGTCTGGGAGAGTCTGTGTGAGTCTGTGTGAGTCTGTGCGAGTCTGTGTGTCTGTGTGTGGGTCTGGGAGAGCCTGTGTGAGTCTGTGAGAGTCTGTGAGAGTCTGTGTGAGTCTGTGTGTGTGTGTATGTGTGTGTGTGTGTGTGTCTGGGAGAGTCTGTGTGAGTCTGTGTGTCTGTGTGTGAGTGTGTGTCTGTGAGAGTCTGTGTGTGTGTGTGTGTGTGTGTGAGTGTGTGTGTGTGGGTATGTGTTAGTCTGTGTATGTGTGTGGGTCTGTGTGAGTCTGTGTGTGCCTGTGTAAGTCTGTGTTTGTGTGAGTCTGTGTGTATCTGTGTGAGTCTGTGTTTGTCTGTGTGAGTCTGTGTGTATCTGTGTGAGTCTGTTTGTCTGTGTGAGTCTGTGTGAGTCTGTGTGTGTCTGTGTGAGTCTGTGTGTGTCTGTGTGAGTCTGTGTGTGCCTGTGTGAGTCTGTGTGTGTCTGTGAGAGTCTGTGAGTGTCTGTGAGTATCTGTGTAAGTCTGTGAGTGTCTGTGTAAGTTTATGTGTGCCCATGTGAGTCTGTGTGTGTCTGTGTGTGTCTGTGTATGCCTGTGAGAGACTGTGTAAGTCTATGAGAGTCTGTCTGTGACTGTGTGAGTCTGTGAAAGTCTGTGAGAGTCTGTGAGAGGCTGTGTGTGTACGTGACAGTCTGTGTGTGTCTGTGAGAGTCTGTGTGAGTCCGTGTGAGTCTGTGTGTGTGTGTGTGTGTGTGTGTGTGTGTGTGTCTGGGAGAGTCTGTGTGAGTCTGTGTGTATCTGTGTGAGTCTGTGCTTGTCTGTGCGAGTCTGTGTTTGTCTGCGAGTCTGTGTTTGTCTGTGTGAGTCTGTATTTGTCTGTGTGAGTCTGTGTGTATCTGTGTGAGTCTGTGTGTGTGTGGGACTGTGTGAGTCTGTGTGTATCTGTGTGAGTCTGTGTGAGTCTGTGCGAGGCTGTGTTTGTCTGTGTGAGTCTGTGTGTATCTGTGTGAGTCAGTGTTTGTCTGTGCGAGTCTGGGTTTGTCTGTGCGAGTCTGTGTGAGTCTGTGAGAGTCTGTGTGTGTCTGTGTGAGTCTGTGTGAGTCTGTGTGAGTCTATGTGAGTCTGTGTGAGTCTGTGTGTGCCTGTGTGAGTCTGTGTGTGCCTGTGAGAGTCTGTGAGAGTCTGTGAGTGTCTGTGAGTGTCTGTGATTATCTGTGTAAGTCTGTGAGTGTCTGCGTAAGTTTGTGTTTGCCCGTGTGAGTCTGTGTGTGTGTGTGTGTGTGTGTGTCTGTGTATGCCTGTGAGAGACTGTGTAAGTCTATTAGAGTCTGTCTGTGTCTGTGTGAGTCTGTGAAAGTATGTGAGAGTCTGTCTGTGTCTCTGTGTGAGTCTGTGAGAGTCTGTGAGAGTCTGTGAGAGTCTGTGTGTGTACGTGACAGTCTGTGTGTGTCTGTGAGAGTCTGTGTGAGTCTGTGTGAGTCCGTGTGAGTCCGTGTGAGTCTGTGTATGTGTGCGTGTGTGTGTGTGTGTGTGTGTGTGTTTGGAAGAGTCTGTGTGAGTCTGTGTGTCTGTGTGTGTGTGTGTCTGGGAGAGTCTGTGTGAGTCCGTGTGTGTGTGTGTGTGTGAGTCAGTGTGGGTCTGTGTGAGTCTGTGTGTGTGTGTGTGTGGGTCTGTGTGAGTGTGTGAGAGTGTGTGTGTGTGAGTGTGTGTATCTGGGAGAGTCTGTGTGTGTGTGTGTGTGTGAGTCTGGGAGAGTCTGTGTAAGTCTGTGTGTGTGTGTGTGTGTGTGTGTGTGTGTGTGTGTGTCTGGGAGAGTCTGTGTGAGTCTGCGTGTGAGTGTGTTTGTCTGGGAGAGTCTGTGTGAGTCTGTGTGTGTGTGTGTGTGGGTCTGTGTGAGTCTGTGTGTGTGTGTGTGTCTGGGAGAGTCTGTGTGTATCTGTGTTTGTCTGTGCGAGTCTGTGTGAGTCTGTGAGAGTCTGTGCGAGTCTGTGTGTGTATGTGTGTGTGTGTGTGTCTGGGAGAGTCTGTGTGAGTCTGTGTGTCTGGGAGAGTCTGTGTGAGTCTGTGTGTGAGTGTGTTTGTCTGGGAGAGTCTGTGTGAGTCTGTGTGTGTGTGTGTGTGTGTGTGGGTCTGTGTGAGTCTGTGTGTGTGTGTGTGTGTGTGTCTGGGAGAGTCTGTGTGAGTCTGTGTGTGTGTGTGTGTGAGTCTGTGCGAGTCTGTGTGTGTGTGTGTGTGTATGTGTGTGGGTCTGGGAGAGTCTGTGTGGGTCTGTGTGAGTCTGTCCAAGTCTGTGAGTGTCTGTGCGAGTCTGTGAGTGTCTGTGCGAGTCTGTGTTTGTCTGTGCGAGTCTGTGTTTGTCTGTGTAAGTCTGTGAGTGTACGTGACAGTCTGTGTGTGTCTGTGAGAGTCTGTGTGAGTCCGTGTGTGTGTGTGTGTGTGTGTGAGTGTGTGTGTCTGGGAGAGTCTGTGTGAGTCTGTGTGTCTGTGTGTGTGTGTGTGTGTGTGTCTGTGTGTGGGTATGTTAGTCTGTGTGTATGTGTGTGGGTCTGTGTGAGTCTGTGTGTGTGTGTGTGTGTCTGGTAGAGTCTGTGTAAGTCTTGGTGTGTGTGTGTGTGTGTGTGTGTGTCTGGGAAAGTCTGTGTGAGCCCGTGTGTTTGTGTGTGTGGGTCTGTGTGAGTCTGTGTGTGTGTGTGTCTGGGAGAGTCTGTGTGAGTCTGTGTGTATCTGTGTTTGTCTGTGTGAGTCTGTGTGAGTCTGTGTAAGTCTGTGTGTGTGTGTGTGGGTCTGGGAGAGTCTGTCTGAGTCTGTGTGTATCTGTGTGAGTCTGTGTTTGTCTGTGCGAGTCGGTGTGAGTCTGTGTGAGTCTGTGAGAGTCTGTGTGTGCCTGTGAGAGTCTGTGAGAGTCTGTGAGTATCTTTGTAAGTCTGTGAGTGTACGTGACAGTCTGCGTGTGTCTGTGTTTGTCTGTGTGAGTCTGTGTGTATCTGTGTGAGTCTGTGTTTGTCTGTGCGAGTCTGGGTTTGTCTGTGTGAGTCTGTGTGAGTCTGTGTGTGTCTGTGTGAATCTGTGTGAGTCTGTGAGAGTCTGTGTGTGTCTGTGTGAGTCTGTGTGTGCCTGTGTGAGTCTGTGTGTGCCTGTGAGAGTCTGTGAGTGTCTGTGAGTGTCTGGGAGTATCTGTGTAAGTCTGTGAGTGTCTGTGTAAGTTTGTGTGTGCCCGTGTGAGTCAGTGTGTGTGTGTGTGTGTGTGTGTGTCTGTGTATGCCTGTGAGAGACTGTGTAAGTCTATTAGAGTCTGTCTGTGTCTGTGTGAGTCTGTGAAAGTCTGTGAGAGTCTGTGTGTGTCTCTGTGTGAGTCTGTGTGAGTCTGTGTGTGTCTGTGAGAGTCTGTGTGAGTCTGTGTGAGTCCGTGTGAGTCCGTGTGAGTCTGTGTGTGTGTGTGTGTGTGTGTGAGTGTGTGTGTCTGGGAGAGTTGTGTGAGTCTGTGTGTCTGTGTGTGTGTGTGTCTGGGAGAGTCTGTGTGAGTCTGTGTGTGTGTGTGTGTGTGTGGGTCAGTGTGGGTCTGTGTGAGTCTGTGTGTGTGTGTCTGTGTGAGTCTGTGTGTGTGTGTGAGAGTGTGTGTGTGTGTGAGTGTGTGTGTCTGGGAGAGTCTGTGTGTGTGTGTGTGTGAGTCTGGGAGAGTCTGTGTGAGTCTGTGTGTCTGGGAGAGTCTGTGTGAGTCTGTGTGTCTGGGAGAGTCTGTGTGAGTCTGCGTGTGAGTTTGTTTGTCTGGGAGATTCTGTGTGAGTCTGTGTGTGTGTGTGTGGGTCTCTGTGAGTCTGTGTGTGTGTGTGTGTGTGTGTCTGGGAGAGTCTGTGTGAGTCTGTGTGTAACTGTGTTTGTCTGTGCGAGTCTGTGTGAGTCTGTGCGAGTCTGTGTGTGTGTGTGTGTACGTGTGTGGGTCTGGGAGAGTCTGTGTGAGTCTGTGTGTCTGGGAGAGTCTGTGTGAGTCTGCGTGTGAGTGTGTTTGTCTGGGAGAGTCTGTGTGAGTCTGTGTGTGTGTGTGTGTGTGGGTCTGTGTGAGTCTGTGTGTGTGTGTGTGTCTGGGACAGTCTGTGTGAGTCTGTGTGTATCTGTGTTTGTCTGGGTGAGTCTGTGTGAGTCTGTGCGAGTCTGTGTGTCTGTGTGTGGGTCTGGCAGAGTTTGTGTGAGTCTGTGTGTATCTGTGTGAGTCTGTGCAAGTCTGTGAGTGTCTGTGAGAGTCTGTGTGAGTCTGTGAGAGTCTGTGCGAGTCTGTGAGAGTCTGTGAGAGTCTGTGAGAGTCTGTGTGTGTCTGTGTGAGTCTGTGTGAGTCTGTGTGTGTCTATGTGAGTCTGTGTGTGCCTGTGTGAATTTGTGTGTGCCTGTGAGAGTCTGTGAGTGTCTGTGAGTGTCTGTGAGTATCTGTGTAAGTCTGTGAGTGTCTGCGTAAGTTTGTGTGTGCCTGTGTGAGTCTGTGTGTGTGTGTGTGTGTGTGTCTGTGTATGCCTGTGAGAGACTGTGTAAGTCTATTAGAGTCTGTCTGTGTCTGTGTGAGTCTGTGAAATTATGTGAGAGTCTGTGTGTGTCTCTGTGTGAGTCTGTGAGAGTCTGTGAGAGTCTGTGAGAGTCTGTGTGTGTGTGTGTGTGTGTGTGTGTGTCTGTGTATGCCTGTGAGAGACTGTGTAAGTCTATTAGAGTCTGTCTGTGTCTGTGTGAGTCTGTGAAAGTCTGTGAGAGTCTGTGTGTGTCTCTGTGTGAGTCTGTGTGAGTCTGTGAGAGTCTGTGAGAGTCTGTGAGAGTCTGTGAAAGTCTGTGTGTGTACGTGACAGTCTGTGTGTGTCTGTGAGAGTCTGTGTGAGTCTGTGTCAGTCCGTGTGAGTCCGTGTGAGTCTGTGTGTCTGTGTGTGTGTGTGTGTGTGTGAGTGTGTGTGTCTGGTAGAGTCTGTGTGAGTCTGTGTGTCTGTGTGTGTGTGTGTCTGGGAGAGTCTGTGTGAGTCTGTGTGTGTGTGTGTGTGTGTGGGTCAGTGTGTGTCTGTGTGAGTCTGTGTGTATCTGTGTGAGTCTGTGCAAGTCTGTGAGTGTCTGTGCGAGTCTGTGTTTGTCTGTGTGAGTCTGTGTGAGTCTGTGAGTTTCTGTGAGAGTCTGTGAGAGTCTGTGTGTGCCTGTGAGAGTCTGTGAGAGTCTGTGAGTATCTGTGTAAGTCTGTGAGTGTACTTGATAGTCTGTGTGTGTCTGTGAGAGTCTGTGTGAGTCCGTGTGAGTCTGTGTGTGTGTGTGTGTGTGTGTGTCTGGGAGAGTCTGTGTGAGTCTGTGTGTATCTGTGTGAGTCTGTGTTTGTCTGTGTGAGTCTGTGTGTATCTGTGTGAGTCTGTTTGTCTGCGTGAGTCTGTGTGTGTCTGTGTGAGTCTGTGTGTGTCTGTGTGAGTCTGTGTGTGCCTGTGTGAGTCTGTGTGTGTCTGTGTGTGTCTGTGAGAGTCTGTGAGGGTCTGTAAGTATCTGTGTAAGTCTGTCAGTGTCTGTGTAAGTTTGTGTGTGCCCGTGTGAGTCTGTGTTTGTCTGTGTGCGTCTGTGTATGCCTGTGAGAGACTGTGTGAGTCTATGAGAGTCTGTCTGTGACTGTGTGAGTCTGTGAAAGTCTGTGAGAGTCTGTGAGAGGCTGTGTGTGTACGTGACAGTCTGTGTGTGTCTGTGAGAGTCTGTGTGAGTCCGTGTGAGTCTGTGTGTGTGTGTGTGTGTGTGTGTGTCTGGGAGATTCTGTGTGAGTCTGTGTGTATCTGTGTGAGGCTGTGTTTGTCTGTGCGAGTCTGTGTTTGTCTGCGAGTCTGTGTTTGTCTGTGTGAGTCTGTGTTTGTCTGCGAGTCTGTGTTTGTCTGTGTGAGTCTGTGTTTGTCTTTGTGAGTCTGTGTGTATCTGTGTGAGTCTGTGTGTGTGTGGGTCTGTGTGAGTCTGTGTGTATCTGTGTGAATCTGCGTTTGTCTGTGCGAGTCTGTGTTTGTCTGTGTTTGTCTGTGTGAGTCTGTGTGTATCTGTGTTTGTCTGTGCGAGTCTGGGTTTGTCTGTGCGAGTCTGGGTTTGTCTGTGCGAGTCTGTGTGAGTCTGTGAGAGTCTGTGTGTGTCTGTGTGAGTCTGTGTGAGTCTGTGTGAGTCTATGTGAGTCTGTGTGAGTCTGTGTGTGCCTGTGTGAGTCTGTGTGTGCCTGTGAGAGTCTGTGAGAGTCTGTGAGTATCTGTGTAAGTCTGTGAGTGTCTGCGTAAGTTTGTGTGTGCCCGTGTGAGTCTGTGTGTGTGTGTGTGTGTGTGTCTGTGTATGCCTGTGAGAGACTGTGTAAGTCTATTAGAGTCTGTCTGTGTCTGTGTGAGACTGTGAAAGTATGTGAGAGTCTGTGTGTGTCTCTGTGTGAGTCTGTGTGAGTCTGTGAGAGTCTGTGAGAGTCTGTGAGAGACTGTGAGAGTCTGTGTGTGTACGTGACAGTCTGTGTGTGTCTGTGAGAGTCTGTGTGAGTCTGTGTCAGTCCGTGTGAGTCCGTGTGAGTCCGTGTGAGTCCGTGTGAGTCCGTGTGAGTCTGTGTATGTGTGTGTGTGTGTGTGTGTGTGTGTGTGTGAGTGTGTGTGTCTGGGAGAGTCTGTGTGAGTCTGTGTGTCTGTGTGTGTGTGTGTCTGGGAGAGTCTGTGTGAGTCCGTGTGTGTGTGTGTGTGTGGGTCAGTGTGGGTCTGTGTGAGTCTGTGTGTGTGTGTGTGGGTCTGTGTGAGTGTGTGAGAGTGTGTGTGTGTGTGTGAGTCTGTGTATCTGGGAGAGTCTGTGAGTGTGTGTGTGTGTGAGACTGGGAGAGTCTGTGTAAGTCTCTGTGTGTGTGTGTGTGTGTGTGTGTGTGTGTCTGGGAGAGTCTGTGTGAGTCTGCGTGTGAGTGTGTTTGTCTGGGAGAGTCTGTGTGAGTCTGTGTGTGTGTGTGTGGGTCTGTGTGAGTCTGTGTGTGTGTGTGTGTCTGGGAGAGTCTGTGTGAGTCTGTGTGTATCTGTGTTTGTCTGTGCGAGTCTGTGTGAGTCTGTGCGAGTCTGTGAGAGTCTGTGTGTGTGTGTGTGTGTGTGTGTGTGTGTCTGGGAGAGTCTGTGTGAGTCTGTGTGTCTGGGAGAGTCTGTGTGAGTCTGCGTGTGAGTGTGTTTGTCTGGGAGAGTCTGTGTGAGTGTGTGTGTGTGTATGTGTGTGGGTCTGGGAGAGTCTGTGTGGGTCTGTGTGAGTCTGTGCAAGTCTGTGAGTGTCTGTGCGAGTCTGTGAGTGTCTGTGCGAGTCTGTGTTTGTCTGTGCGAGTCTGTGTTTGTCTGTGCGAGTCTGTGTGAGTCTGTGAGAGTCTGTGAGGGTCTGTGTGTGCCTGTGAGAGTCTGTGAGAGACTGTGAGAGACTGTGAGTGTCTGTGAGTAACTGTGTAAGTCTGTGAGTGTACGTGACAGTCTTTGTGTGTCTGTGAGAGTCTGTGTGAGTCCGTGTGTGTGTGTGTGTGTGAGTGTGTGTGTCTGGGAGAGTCTGTGTGAGTCTGTGTGTCTGTGTGTGTGTGTGTGTGTGTGTCTGTGTGTGGGTATGTGAGTCTGTGTGTATGTGTGTGGGTCTATGTGAGTCTGTGTGTGTGTGTGTCTGGGAGAGTCTGTGTGAGTCTGTGTGTATCTGTGTTTGTCTGTGTGAGTCTGTGCGAGTCTGTGTGTGTGTGTGTGGGTCTGGGAGAGTCTGTCTGAGTCTGTGTGTATCTGTGTGAGTCTGTGTTTGTCTGTGCGAGTCTGTGTGAGTCTGTGTGAGTCTGTGCGAGTCTGTGTGTGTGTGTGTGGGTCTGGGAGAGTCTGTCTGAGTCTGTGTGTATCTGTGTGAGTCTGTGTTTGTCTGTGCGAGTCTGTGTGAGTCTGTGTGAGTCTGTGAGAGTCTGTGTGTGCCTGTGAGAGTCTGTGAGAGTCTGTGAGTATCTTTGTAATTCTGTGAGTGTACGTGACAGTCTGCGTGTGTCTGTGTTTGTCTGTGTGAGTCTGTGTGTATCTGTGTGAGTCTGTGTTTGTCTGTGCGAGTCTGGGTTTGTCTGTGCGAGTCTGTGTGAGTCTGTGAGAGTCTGTGTGTGTCTGTGTGAGTCTGTGTGAGTCAGTGAGAGTCTGTGTGTGTCTGTGTGAGTCTGTGTGAGTCTGTGTGAGTCTGTGTGTCTATGTGAGTCTGTGTGTGCCTGTGTGAGTCTGTGTGTGCCTGTGAGAGTCTGTGAGTGTCTGTGAGTGTCTGGGAGTATCTGTGTAAGTCTGTGAGTGTCTGCGTAAGTTTGTGTGTGCCCGTGTGAGTCTGTGTGTGTGTGTGTGTGTGTGTGTGTGTGTGTGTGTGTGTGTGTGTGTCTGTGTATGCCTGTGAGAGACTGTGTAAGTCTATTAGAGTCTGTCTGTGTCTGTGTGAGTCTGTGAAAGTCTGTGAGAGTCTGTGTGTGTCTCTGTGTGAGTCCGTGTGAGTCCGTGTGAGTCTGTGTGTCTGTGTGTGTGTGTGTGTGTGTGTGTGTGAGTGTGTGTGTCTGGGAGAGTTGTGTGAGTCTGTGTGTCTGTGTGTGTGTGTGTCTGGGAGAGTCTGTGTGAGTCTGTGTGTGTGTGTGTGTGGGTCAGTGTGGGTCTGTGTGAGTCTGTGTGTGTGTGTGTGTCTGTGTGAGTCTGTGTGTGTGTGTGTGAGAGAGTGTGTGTGTGTGTGAGTGTGTGTGTCTGGGAGAGTCTGTGTGTGTGAGTGTGTGTGAGTCTGGGAGAGTCTGTGTAAGTCTCTGTGTGTGTGTGTGTGTGTGTGTGTGTGTGTGTCTGGGAGAGTCTGTGTAAGTCTGTGTGTCTGGGAGAGTCTGTGTGAGTCTGCGTGTGAGTGTGTTTGTCTGGGAGATTCTGTGTGAGTCTGTGTGTGTGTGTGTGTGGGTCTGTGTGAGTCTGTGTGTGTGTGTGTGTGTCTGGGAGAGTCTGTGTGAGTCTGTGTGTAACTGTGTTTGTCTGTGCGAGTCTGTGTGAGTCTGTGCGAGTCTGTGTGTCTGTGTGTGTATGTGTGTGGGTCTGGGAGAGTCTGTGTGAGTCTGTGTGTCTGGGAGAGTCTGTGTGAGTCTGCGTGTGAGTGTGTTTGTCTGGGAGAGTCTGTGTGAGTCTGTGTGTGTGTGTGTGTGGGTCTGTGTGAGTCTGTGTGTGTGTGTGTGTCTGGGAGAGTCTGTGTGAGTCTGTGTGTATCTGTGTTTGTCTGTGCGAGTCTGTGTGAGTCTGTGCGAGTCTGTGAGAGTCTGTGTGTGTGTGTGTGTGTGTGTGTGTGTCTGGGAGAGTCTGTGTGAGTCTGTGTGTCTGGGAGAGTCTGTGTGAGTCTGCGTGTGAGTGTGTTTGTCTGGGAGAGTCTGTGTCAGTCTGTGTGTGTGTGTGTGTGAGTCTGTGTGAGTCTGTGCGAGTCTGTATGTGTGTGTGTGTGTGTATGTGTGTGGGTCTGGGAGAGTCTGTGTGGGTCTGTGTGAGTCTGTGCAAGTCTGTGAGTGTCTGTGCGAGTCTGTGAGTGTCTGTGCGAGTCTGTGTTTGTCTGTGCGAGTCTGTGTTTGTCTGTGCGAGTCTGTGTGAGTCTGTGAGAGTCTGTGAGGGTCTGTGTGTGCCTGTGAGAGTCTGTGAGAGACTGTGAGAGACTGTGAGTGTCTGTGAGTAACTGTGTAAGTCTGTGAGTGTACGTGACAGTCTGTGTGTGTCTGTGAGAGTCTGTGTGAGTCCGTGTGTGTGTGTGTGTGTGAGTGTGTGTGTCTGGGAGAGTCTGTGTGAGTCTGTGTGTCTGTGTGTGTGTGTGTGTGTGTGTGTCTGTGTGTGGGTATGTGAGTCTGTGTGTATGTGTGTGGGTCTGTGTGAGTCTGTGTGTGTGTGTGTGTGTGTCTGGTAGAGTCTGTGTAAGTCTCGGTGGGTGTGTGTGTGTGTCTGGGAAAGTCTGTGTGAGCCCGTGTGTTTGTGTGTGTGGGTCTGTGTGAGTCTGTGTGTGTGTGTGTCTGGGAGAGTCTGTGTGAGTCTGTGTGTATCTGTGTTTGTCTGTGTGAGTCTGTGCGAGTCTGTGTGTGTGTGTGTGGGTCTGGGAGAGTCTGTCTGAGTCTGTGTGTATCTGTGTGAGTCTGTGTTTGTCTGTGCGAGTCTGTGTGAGTCTGTGTGAGTCTGTGCGAGTCTGTGTGTGTGTGTGTGGGTCTGGGAGAGTCTGTCTGAGTCTGTGTGTATCTGTGTGAGTCTGTGTTTGTCTGTGCGAGTCTGTGTGAGTCTGTGTGAGTCTGTGAGAGTCTGTGTGTGCCTGTGAGAGTCTGTGAGAGTCTGTGAGTATCTTTGTAAGTCTGTGAGTGTACGTGACAGTCTGCGTGTGTCTGTGTTTGTCTGTGTGAGTCTGTGTGTATCTGTGTGAGTCTGTGTTTGTCTGTGCGAGTCTGGGTTTGTCTGTGCGAGTCTGTGTGAGTCTGTGAGAGTCTGTGTGTGTCTGTGTGAGTCTGTGTGAGTCTGTGAGAGTCTGTGTGTGTCTGTGTGAGTCTGTGTGAGTCTGTGTGTGTCTATGTGAGTCTGTGTGTGCCTGTGTGAGTCTGTGTGTGCCTGTGAGAGTCTGTGAGTGTCTGTGAGTGTCTGGGAGTATCTGTGTAAGTCTGTGAGTGTCTGCGTAAGTTTGTGTGTGCCCGTGTGAGTCTGTGTGTGTGTGTGTGTGTGTGTGTGTGTGTGTCTGTGTATGCCTGTGAGAGACTGTGTAAGTCTATTAGAGTCTGTCTGTGTCTGTGTGAGTCTGTGAAAGTCTGTGAGAGTCTGTGTGTGTCTCTGTGTGAGTCTGTGTGTGTCTGTGAGAGTCTGTGTGAGTCTGTGTGAGTCTGTGTGAGTCCGTGTGAGTCCGTGTGAGTCTGTGTGTCTGTGTGTGTGTGTGTGTGTGTGTGTGTGTGTGTGAGTGTGTGTGTCTGGGAGAGTTGTGTGAGTCTGTGTGTCTGTGTGTGTGTGTGTCTGGGAGAGTCTGTGTGAGTCTGTGTGTGTGTGTGTGTGTGGGTCAGTGTGGGTCTGTGTGAGTCTGTGTGTGTGTGTGTGTCTGTGTGAGTCTGTGTGTGTGTGTGTGAGAGTGTGTGTGTGTGTGAGTGTGTGTGTCTGGGAGAGTCTGTGTGTGTGAGTGTGTGTGAGTCTGGGAGAGTCTGTGTAAGTCTCTGTGTGTGTGTGTGTGTGTGTGTGTGTGTGTCTGGGAGAGTCTGTGTAAGTCTGTGTGTCTGGGAGAGTCTGTGTGAGTCTGCGTGTGAGTGTGTTTGTCTGGGAGATTCTGTGTGAGTCTGTGTGTGTGTGTGTGGGTCTGTGTGAGTCTGTGTGTGTGTGTGTGTCTGGGAGAGTCTGTGTGAGTCTGTGTGTAACTGTGTTTGTCTGTGCGAGTCTGTGTGAGTCTGTGCGAGTCTGTGTGTGTGTGTGTGTGTATGTGTGTGGGTCTGGGAGAGTCTGTGTGAGTCTGTGTGTCTGGGAGAGTCTGTGTGAGTCTGCGTGTGAGTGTGTTTGTCTGGGAGAGTCTGTGTGAGTCTGTGTGTGTGTGTGTGTGTGTGTGGGTCTGTGTGAGTCTGTGTGTGTGTGTGTCTGGGACAGTCTGTGTGAGTCTGTGTGTATCTGTGTTTGTCTGTGTGAGTCTGTGTGAGTCTGTGCGAGTCTGTGTGTCTGTGCGTGGGTCTGGGCGAGTCTGTGTGAGTCTGTGTGTATCTGTGTGAGTCTGTGCAAGTCTGTGAGTGTCTGTGAGAGTCTGTGTGAGTCTGTGAGAGTCTGTGTGAGTCTGTGAGAGTCTGTGAGAGTCTGTGAGAGTCTGTGTGTGTCTGTGTGAGTCTGTGTGTGTCTATGTGAGTCTGTGTGTGCCTGTGTGAGTCTGTGTGTGCCTGTGAGAGTCTGTGAGTGTCTGTGAGTTTCTGTGAGTATCTGTGTAAGTCTGTGAGTATCTGCGTAAGTTTGTGTGTGCCCGTGTGAGTCTGTGTGTGTGTGTGTGTGTGTGTCTGTGTATGCCTGTGAGAGACTGTGTAAGTCTATTAGAGTCAGTCTGTGTCTGTGTGAGTCTGTGAAAGTCTGTGAGAGTCTGTGTGTGTCTCTGTGTGAGTCTGTGTGAGTCTGTGAGAGTCTGTGAGAGTCTGTGTGAGTCTGTGTCAGTCCGTGTGAGTCCGTGTGAGTCTGTGTGTCTGTGTGTGTGTGTGTGTGTGAGTGTGTGTGTCTGGGAGAGTCTGTGTGAGTCTGTGTGTCTGTGTGTGTGTATGTCTGGGAGAGTCTGTTTGAGTCTGTGTGTGTGTGTGTGTGTGTGGGTCAGTGTGGGTCTGTGTGAGTCTGTGTGTCTGTGTGTGGGTCTGGGAGAGTCTGTGTGGGTCTGTGTGTATCTGTGTGAGTCTGTGCAAGTCTGTGAGTGTCTGTGTAAGTCTGTGTTTGTCTGTGTGAGTCTGTGTGAGTCTGTGTGAGTCTGTGAGTTTCTGTGAGAGTCTGTGAGAGTCTGTGTGTGCCTGTGAGAGTCTGTGAGAGTCTGTGAGTGTCTGTGAGTATCTGTGTAAGTCTGTGAGTGTACTTGATAGTCTGTGTGTGTCTGTGAGAGTCTGTGTGAGTCCGTGTGAGTCTGTGTGTGCGTGTGTGTGTGTGTCTGGGAGAGTCTGTGTGAGTCTGTGTGTCTGTGTGTGAGTGTGTGTCTGGGAGAGGCTCTGTGTGTGTGTGTGTGTGTGTGTGTGTGTGTGTGGGTATGTGTGAGTCTGTGTGTATGTGTGTGGGTCTGTGTGAGTCTGTGTGTATCTGTGTGAGTCTGTGTTTGTCTGTGTGAATCTGTGTGTATCTGTGTGAGTCTGTTTGTCTGTGTGAGTCTGTGTGAGTCTGTGTGTGTCTGTGTCAGTCTGTGTGTGTCTGTGTGAGTCTGTGTGTGCCTGTGTGAGTCTGTGTGTGTCTGTGCGTGTCTGTGAGTCTGTGAGTGTCTGTGAGTATCTGTGTAAGTCTGTGAGTGTCCGTGTAAGTTTGTGTGTGCCCGTGTGAGTCTGTGTGTGTCTGTGAGAGACTGTGTGAGTCTATGAGAGTCTGTCTGTGACTGTGTGAGTCTGTGAAAGTCTGTGAGAGTCTGTGAGAGGCTGTGTGTGTACGTGACAGTCTGTGTGTGTCTGTGAGAGTCTGTGTGAGTCCGTGTGAGTCTGTGTGTGTGTGTGTGTGTGTGTGTGTGTGTGTCTGGGAGAGTCTGTGTGAGTCTGTGTGTATCTGTGTGAGGCTGTGTTTGTCTGTGTGAGTCTGTGTTTGTCTGCGAGTCTGTGTTTGTCTGCGAGTCTGTGTTTGTCTGTGTGAGTCTGTGTTTGTCTGTGTGAGTCTGTGTGTATCTGTGTAAGTCTGTGTGTGTGTGGGCCTGTGTGAGTCT
>NW_024470893.1:482998-523910 GCF_017639515.1 Carcharodon carcharias
CTGGAATAAATTCACAGAAAGGCAGCAAACAGAAAGCAGTGTGGGGGGATTAAAAAGCTCGGTACAGCAGGGAGAGGGGTGGAGGAGAATCTTCAAGAAGGAGAGGGGGGAGAGAACAAGAGTTGGGAAGGATGAGAGAGGGAATTCCAGAACATAGAAAACCCATAAGGCAGCTGAACACACGGCTGTCAATGGCGGAGGGAGGGACAGGATCCAGGTCGGGGTGCGAGAATGTGAGATATCAATAACGGGGGAGGCAAAGACTTACCCAAATCCTTAGCACCTTGGCTGTCACTGGCCAGTTCACCCAGTTTAACCAGACAGTCAAAGTAACCCTTCGCAGCCACGGTCACACCTGCAGGAGAGAAAGCGGTCAGAGAGAGAAGAAAATACCCTCTACACAATCCCCATCAAACACTCCCAGGACAGGTACAGCACGGGGTTAGATACAGAGTAAATCTCCCTCTACACTGTCCCCATCAAACACTCCCAGGACAGGTACAGCACGGGGTTAGATACAGAGTAAATTTCCCTCTACACTGTCCACATAAAACACTCCCAGGCCAGGTACAGCACGGGGTTAGATACAGAGTAAATCTCCCTCTAAACTGTCCCCATCAAACACTCCCAGGACAGGTACAGCACGGGGTTAGATACAGAGTAAATCTCCCTCTACACTGTCCACATAAAACACTCCCAGGCCAGGTACAGCACGGGGTTAGATACAGAGTAAATCTCCCTCTAAACTGTCCCCATCAAACACTCCCAGGGCAGGTACAGCACGGGGTTAGATACAGAGTAAATCTCCCTCTACACTGTCCCCATCAAACACTCCCAGGACAGGTCCAGCACGGGGTTAGACACAGAGTAAAGATCCCTCTACACTGTCCCCATCAAACACTCCCAGGACAGGTACAGCACGGGGTTAGATACAGAGTAAATCTCCCTCTACACTGTCCCCATCAAACACTCCCAGGACAGGTACAGCATGGGGTTAGATACAGAGTAAATCTCCCTCTACACTGTCCCCATCAAACACTCCCAGGACAGGTACAGCACGGGGTTAGATACAGAGTAAAGCTCCCTCTACACTGTCCCCATCAAACACTCCCAGGACATGTACAGCACGGGGTTAGATACAGAGTAAATCTCCCTCTACACCGTCCCCATCAAACACTCCCAGGACAGGTACAGCACGGGGTTAGATAAAGAGTAAATCTCCCTCTACCCTGTCCACATCAAACACTCCCAGGACAGGTACAGCACGGGGTTAGATAAAGAGTAAATCTCCCTCTACCCTGTCCACATCAAACACCCCCAGGACAGGTACAGCACGGGGTTAGATACAGAGTAAATCTCCCTCTACACTGTCCCCATCAAACACTCCCAGGGCAGGTACAGCACGGGGTTAGATAAAGAGTAAATCTCCCTCTACCCTGTCCACATCAAACACCCCCAGGACAGGACAGCACGGGGTTAGATACAGAGTAAATCTCCCTCTACACTGACCCCATCAAACACTCACAAGACAGGTACAGCACGGGGTAAGATACAGAGTAAATCTCCCTCGACACTGTCCCCATCAAACATTCCCAGGACAAGTACAGCACGGGGTTAGATACAGAGTAAATCTCCCTCAACACGGTCCCCATCAAACGCTCCCAGGACAGGTACAGCACGGGGCAAAATACCGAGCAAAACTCCCTCTACACTGTCCCCATCAAACACTCCCAGGACAGGTACAGCACGGGTTAGATACAGAGTAAAAGTCCCTCTACACCATCCCCAACAAACACTCCCAGGACAGGTACAGCACGGGGTTAGATACAGAGTAAAGCTCCGTCTACGCTGTCCCCATCAAAACCTCCCAGGACAGGTACAGCACGGGGTTAGATACAGAGTAAATCTCCCTCTACACCGTCCCCATCAAACACTCCCAGGACAGGTACAGCACGGGGTTAGATACAGAGTAAATCTCCCTCTACACCATCCCCATCAAACACTCCCAGGACAGGTACAGCACGGGGTTAGATACAGAGTAAATCTCCCTCTACACCATCCCCATCAAACACTCCCAGGACAGGTACAGCACGGGTTTAGATACAGAGAAAAGCTGCCTCTACGCTGTCTCCATCAAACATTCCTAGGGCAGGTACAGCATGGGGTTAGACAAAGAGTAAAGCTCAATCTGCACTGTCCCCATCAAACAATCCCAGGACAGGTACAGCACGGGGTTAGATACAGAGTAAAGTTAACTCTACACTGTCCCCATCAAACACTCCAAGGAGGGTTACAGCACGGGTTAAGATAAAGAGTAAATCTCCCTCTACAAAATGCCCAACAAACCCTCAAAGGACAGGTACAGAACGGGTTAAGTGAAGGAGTAAAGCTCCCTCGACAGTGTCCCCATCAAACACTCCCAGGACAGGTACAGCACGGGGTTAGATACAGAGTACAGCTCCCTCTACAGTGTCCCCATCAAACACTCCCAGGACAGGTACAGCACGGAGTAAGATACAGAGTAAATATCCCACTACACTGTCCCCGTTAAACACTCCCAGGACAGTTACAGCCCGGGGTTAGATACAGAGTAAAGAACCTTCTACACAGTCCCATTCAAACAATCCCAGGACAGTTACAGCACGGGGTTAGATACAGAGTAAATCTCCCTCTACATTGTCCCCATCAAACACTCCCAGGACAGGTACAGCACGGGGTTAGATACAGAGTAAATCTCCCTCTACATGGTCCCCATCAAACATTCCCAGGACAGGTACAGCACGGGGTTAGACACAGAGTAAGGCTCCCTGTAGACGGTCCCCAACAAACAGAACCAGGACAGGTACAGCACGGAGTCAGATACAGTGTAAATAACCCTCTTAACTGTCCCAATCAAAACTCCCAGGACAGTTACAGCACGGGGTTAGATAAAGAGTAAAAATCCCTCTAAACTGTCCACATAAAACACTCCCAGGACAGGTAGAGTATGGGGTTAGAAACAGAGTAAATCTCGCTCTACAGAGTCCCCATCAAACACTCCCAGGACAGGTACAGCACGGGGTTAGATACAGAGTAAATCTCCCTCTACACTGTCCCCATCAAACACTCCCAGGACAGGTACGGGATCCCTCTATACTGTCCCAATCAACGACTCAATAGTCAGGTATAGCACGGGTACAGGTACTGATTAAAGCTCACTCTACTCTGACCCAATCAAACACTCCAAGGACAGGTACAGCACGGTGTTAGGTAAAGATTGAATCTCCCTCGTAACTGTCCCCAACAAACACTCCCAGGACAGGTACAGCACAGGGTTAGATACAGAGTAAATCTCCCTCTACACTGTCCCCATCAAACACTCCCAGGACAGGTACAGCACGGGGTTAGATACAGAGTAAATCTCCCTCTACACTGTCCCCACCAAACACTCCCAGGACAGTTACAGCACGGGGTTAGATACAGAGTAAATCTCCCTCTACACTGTCCCCATCAAACACTCCCAGGAAAGGTACAGCACGGGGTTAGATACAGAGTAAATCTCCCTCTGCACTGTCCCCATCAAACACAACCAGGACAGTTACGGCACCGTCTTAGATACAGAGTAAATGTCCCTCTAAACTGTCCCAATCAAAAATCCCAGGACAGTTACAGCACGGGGTTAGATACAGAGTAACGCTCCCTCTACACTTTCACCATCAAACACTCCCAGGACAGGTACATCACAGGGTTAGATACAGAGTAAATGTCCCTCTAAACTGTCCCAATCAAACACTCCCAGGACAGGTACAGCACGGGGTTAGATACAGAGTAAATCTCCCTCTACACTGTCCCCATCAAACACTCCCAGGACAGGTACAGCACGGGGTTAGATACAGAGTTAAGCTCCCTCTGCACTCTCCCATCAAACATTGCCAGGACAGGAACTGGACGGGTTTAGACACAGAGTAAAGATGCCTCTATACTGTCCCAATCAACGACTCAATAATCAGGTATAGCACGGGATTAGGTACTGATTAAATCTCCCTCTACACTGTCCCCATCAAACACTCCCAGGACAGGAACAGCATGGGGTTAGATACAGAGTAAATCTCCCTCTACACTGTCCCCATCAAACCCTCCCAGGACAGGTACAGCACGGGGTTAGATACAGAGTAAATCTCCCTCTACACCGTCCCCATCAAACACTTCCAGGACAGGTACAGCACGGGGTTAGATACAGAGTAAATCTCCCTCTACACTGTCCCCATCAAACATTTCCAGGACAGGTACAGCACGGGGTTAGATACAGAGTAAATCTCCCTCTACACTGTCCCCATCAAACACTTCCAGGACAGGTCCAGCAAGGGGTTAGATACACAGTAAATCTCACTCTACACTGTCCTCATCAAACTCTCCCAGGAGATGTACAGCCCAGGGTTAGATACAGAGTAAATCTCCCTCTACATTGTCCCCATCAAACACTCCCAGGACAGTTACAGCACGGGGTTAGATACAGAGTAAATCTCCCTCTACACTGACCGCATCAAAACACCCAGGACAGGTACAGCACCGGGTTAGATATAGATTAAAGCTCAAAAGAGAAAAACAAAAAAACTGCGGATGCTGGAAATCCAAAACAAAAACAGAATTACCTGGAAAAACTCAGCAGGTCTGGCAGCATCGGCGGAGAAGAAAAGAGTTGACATTTCGAGTCCTCATGACCCTTCGACAGAACTTGAGTTCGAGTCCAAGAAAGAGTTGAAATATAAGCTGGTTTAAGGTGTGTGTGTGGGGGGCTGAGAGATAGAGAGAGACAGGTGGAGGGGGGGTGGGTGTGGTTGTAGGGATAAACAAGCAGTGATAGAAGCAGATCATCAGAAGATGTCAACGACAATAGTACAATAGAACACATAGGTGCTAAAGTTAAAGTTGGTGATATTATCTAAACGAATGTGCTAATTAAGAATGGATGGTAGGGCAGTCATGGTATAGCTCTAGTGGGGTTTTTTTTAATAATGGAAATAGGTGGGAAAAGGAACATCTTTATAATTTATTGGAAAACAAAAGGAAGGGGGAAACAGAAAGGGGGTGGGGATGGGGGAGGGAGCTCACGACCTAAAGTTGTTGAATTCATTATTCAGTACGGAAGGCTGTAAAGTCCCTAGTCAGGAGATGAGGTGCTGTTCCTCCAGTTTGCGTTGGGCTTCACTGGAACAATGCAGCAAGCCAAGGACAGACATGTGGGCAAGAGAGCAGGGTGGAGTATTAAACTGGCAAGCGACAGGGAGGTCTGGGTCATTCTTGCGGACAGACCACAGGTGTTCTGCAAAGCGGTCACCCAGTTTACGTTTGGTCTCTCCAATGTAGAGGAGACCACATTGGGAGCAACGAATTCCGATGCTGCCAGACCTGCTGAGTTTTTCCAGGTAATTCTGTTTTTGTTATAGATTAAAGTTCCCTCTACACTGTGCCCATCAAAAACTCCCAGGACAGGTACAGCACGGGGTTAGATACAGAGTAAAGCTCGCTGTACACTGTCCCCATCAAACACTCCCAGGACAGGTACAGCACGGGGATAGATACAGAGTAAATCTCCCTCTACACTGTCCCCATCAAACACTCCCAGGACAGGTACAGCACGGGGTTAGATACAGAGTAAAGCTCGCTGTACACTGTCCCCATCAAACACTCCCAGGACAGGTACAGCACGGGGATAGATACAGAGTAAATCTCCCTCTACACTGTCCCCATCAAACATTCCCAGGAAATGTACAATACAGGATTAAATAGAGAATAAAACTTGCTCTACAACATCCCCATGAAACACTCACAGAACAGGTACAGCACCGCCTTAGGTACAGATTAAAGCTCCCTCTACACTGTCCCCATCAAACACTCCCAGGACAGGTACAGCACAGGGTTATATAGAGAGTAAATCTCCCTCTACACTGTCCACATCAAACACTCCCAGGACAGGTACAGCACAGGGTTAGATACAGAGTAAAGCTCACTATTCACTGTCCCCATCAAACACTCCCAAGACAGGTACAGCACGGGGTTATATAGAGAGTAAATCTCCCTCTACACTGTCCACATCAAACACTCCCAGGACAGGTACAGCACAGGGTTAGATACAGAGTAAAGCTCACTATACACTGTCCCCATCAAACACTCCCTGGACAGGTACAGCACGGGGTTAGATACAGAGTAAATCTCCCTCTACACTGTCCCCATCAAACACTCCCAGAAAATGTAGAATACAGGATTAGATAGAGAATAAAACTTGCTCTACAACATCCCCATGAAACACTCACAGAACAGGTACAGCACCGCCTTAGGTACAGATTAAAGCTCCCTCTACACCGTCCCCATCAAACACTCCCAGGACAGGTACAGCACGGGGTTAGATACAGAGTAAATCTCCCCCTACACTGTCCCCATCAAACACTCCCAGGACAGGTACAGCACGGGGTTAGATACAGAGTAAATCTCCCTCTACACCGTCCCCATCAAACACTCCCAGGACAGGTACAGCACGGGGTTAGATACAAAGTAAATCTCCCTCTACACTGTCCCCATCAAACACTACCAGGACAGGTCCAGCACGGGGTTAGATACACAGTAAATCTCACTCTACACTGTCTTCATCAAACTCTCCCAGGACAGGTACAGCACGGGGTTAGATACAGAGTAAATCTCCCTCTACATTGTCCCCATCAAACACTCCCAGGACAGGTACAGCACGGGATTAGATATAGAGTAAATCTCCCTCTACACTGTCCCATCAAACACTCCCAGGACAGGTACAGCACGGGGTTAGATACAGAGTAAATCTCCATCTACACTGTCCCATCAAACACTCCCTGGAAAAGTACAGCATGGGGCTAAAAACAGAGTAAATCTCCCTCTACAGTGTCCCCATCAAACACTCCCAGGACAGGTACAGCACGGGGTTAGATACAGAGTAAATCTCCCTCTACACTGTCCTCATCAAACACTCCCAGGACAGGTACAGCACGGGGTTAGATACAGAGTAAATCTCCCTCTACATGGTCCCCATCAAACATTCCCAGGACAGGTACAGCACGGGGTTAGACACAGAGTAAGGCTCCCTGTAGACGGTCCCCAACAAACAGAACCAGGACAGGTACAGCACGGAGTCAGATACAGTGTAAATAACCCTCTTAACTGTCCCAATCAAAACTCCCAGGACAGTTACAGCACGGGGTTAGATAAAGAGTAAAAATCCCTCTAAACTGTCCACATAAAACACTCCCAGGACAGGTAGAGTATGGGGTTAGAAACAGAGTAAATCTCGCTCTACAGAGTCCCCATCAAACATTCCCAGGACAGGTACAGCACGGGGTTGGATACAGAGTAAAGCTCCCTCTACACTGTCCCCATCAAACACTCCCAGGACAGGTACAGCACGGGGTTAGATACAGAGTAAATCTCCCTCTACACTGTCTCCATCAAACACTCCCAGGACAGGTACAGCACGGGGTTAGATACAGAGTAAATCTCCCTCTACACTGTCCCCATCAAACACTCCCAGGACAGGAACATCACAGGGTTAGATACAGAGTAAAGCTCCCTCTACACTGTCCCCATCAAACACTCCCAGGACAGGTACGGGATCCCTCTATACTGTCCCAATCAACGACTCAATAGTCAGGTATAGCACGGGTACAGGTACTGATTAAAGCTCACTCTACTCTGACCCAATCAAACACTCCAAGGACAGGTACAGCACGGTGTTAGGTAAAGATTGAATCTCCCTCGTAACTGTCCCCAACAAACACTCCCAGGACAGGTACAGCACAGGGTTAGATACAGAGTAAATCTCCCTCTACACTGTCCCCATCAAACACTCCCAGGACAGGTACAGCACGGGGTTAGATACACAGTAAATCTCCCTCTACACTGTCCCCATCAAACACTCCCAGGACAGGTACAGCACGGGGTTAGATACAGAGTAAATCTCCCTCTACACTGTCCCCACCAAACACTCCCAGGACAGTTACAGCACGGGGTTAGATACAGAGTAAATCTCCCTCTACACTGTCCCCATCAAACACTCCCAGGAAAGGTACAGCACGGGGTTAGATACAGAGTAAATCTCCCTCTGCACTGTCCCCATCAAACACAACCAGGACAGTTACGGCACCGTCTTAGATACAGAGTAAATGTCCCTCTAAACTGTCCCAATCAAAAATCCCAGGACAGTTACAGCCCGGGGTTAGATACAGAGTAACGCTCCCTCTACACTTTCACCATCAAACACTCCCAGGACAGGTACATCACAGGGTTAGATACAGAGTAAATGTCCCTCTAAACTGTCCCAATCAAACACTCCCAGGACAGGTACAGCACGGGGTTAGATACAGAGTAAATCTCCCTCTACACTGTCCCCATCAAACACTCCCAGGACAGGTACAGCACGGGGTTAGATACAGAGTTAAGCTCCCTCTGCACTCTCCCATCAAACATTGCCAGGACAGGAACTGGACGGGTTTAGACACAGAGTAAAGGTGCCTCTATACTGTCCCAATCAACGACTCAATAATCAGGTATAGCACGGGGTTAGGTACTGATTAAATCTCCCTCTACACTGTCCCCATCAAACACTCCCAGGACAGGAACAGCATGGGGTTAGATACAGAGTAAATCTCCCTCTACACTGTCCCCATCAAACCCTCCCAGGACAGGTACAGCACGGGGTTAGATACAGAGTAAATCTCCCTCTACACTGTCCCCATCAAACACTTCCAGGACAGGTCCAGCAAGGGGTTAGATACACAGTAAATCTCACTCTACACTGTCCTCATCAAACTCTCCCAGGAGATGTACAGCCCAGGGTTAGATACAGAGTAAATCTCCCTCTACATTGTCCCCATCAAACACTCCCAGGACAGTTACAGCACGGGGTTAGATACAGAGTAAATCTCCCTCTACACTGACCGCATCAAAACACCCAGGACAGGTACAGCACCGGGTTAGATATAGATTAAAGCTCAAAAGAGAAAAACAAAAAAACTGCGGATGCTGGAAATCCAAAACAAAAACAGAATTACCTGGAAAAACTCAGCAGGTCTGGCAGCATCGGCGGAGAAGAAAAGAGTTGACATTTCGAGTCCTCATGACCCTTCGACAGAACTTGAGTTCGAGTCCAAGAAAGAGTTGAAATATAAGCTGGTTTAAAGTGTGTGTGTGGGGGGCTGAGAGATAGAGAGAGACAGGTGGAGGGGGGGTGGGTGTGGTTGTAGGGATAAACAAGCAGTGATAGAAGCAGATCATCAGAAGATGTCAACGACAATAGTACAATAGAACACATAGGTGCTAAAGTTAAAGTTGGTGATATTATCTAAACGAATGTGCTAATTAAGAATGGATGGTAGGGCAGTCATGGTATAGCTCTAGTGGGGTTTTTTTTAATAATGGAAATAGGTGGGAAAAGGAACATCTTTATAATTTATTGGAAAACAAAAGGAAGGGGGAAACAGAAAGGGGGTGGGGATGGGGGAGGGAGCTCACGACCTAAAGTTGTTGAATTCATTATTCAGTACGGAAGGCTGTAAAGTCCCTAGTCAGGAGATGAGGTGCTGTTCCTCCAGTTTGCGTTGGGCTTCACTGGAACAATGCAGCAAGCCAAGGACAGACATGTGGGCAAGAGAGCAGGGTGGAGTATTAAACTGGCAAGCGACAGGGAGGTCTGGGTCATTCTTGCGGACAGACCACAGGTGTTCTGCAAAGCGGTCACCCAGTTTACGTTTGGTCTCTCCAATGTAGAGGAGACCACATTGGGAGCAACGAATTCCGATGCTGCCAGACCTGCTGAGTTTTTCCAGGTAATTCTGTTTTTGTTATAGATTAAAGTTCCCTCTACACTGTGCCCATCAAACACTCCCAGGACAGGTACAGCACGGGGTTAGATACAGAGTAAAGCTCGCTGTACACTGTCCCCATCAAACACTCCCAGGACAGGTACAGCACGGGGATAGATACAGAGTAAATCTCCCTCTACACTGTCCCCATCAAACATTCCCAGGAAATGTACAATACAGGATTAAATAGAGAATAAAACTTGCTCTACAACATCCCCATGAAACACTCACAGAACAGGTACAGCACCGCCTTAGGTACAGATTAAAGCTCCCTCTACACTGTCCCCATCAAACACTCCCAGGACAGGTACAGCACGGGGTTAGATAAAGAGTAAAGCTCACTATAGACTGTCCCCATCAAACACTCCCAAGACAGGTACAGCACGGGGTTATATAGAGAGTAAATCTCCCTCTACACTGTCCACATCAAACACTCCCAGGACAGGTACAGCACGGGGTTAGATACAGAGTAAATCTCCCTCTACACTGTCCCCATCAAACACTCCCAGGACAGGTACAGCACAGGGTTAGATACAGAGTAAAGCTCACTATACACTGTCCCCATCAAACACTCCCTGGACAGGTACAGCACGGGGTTAGATACAGAGTAAAGCCCACTCTATACTGTCCCCATCAAACACTCCCAGGACAGGTGCAGCACGGGGTTAGTTACAGAGTAAATCTCCCTCTACACTGTCCCCATCAAACACTCCGAGGACAGGTACAGCACGGGGTTAAATACAGAGTAAATCTCCCTCTACACTGTCCCCATCAAACACTCCCAGAAAATGTACAATACAGGATTAGATAGAGAATAAAACTTGCTCTACAACATCCCCATGAAACACTCACAGAACAGGTACAGCACCGCCTTAGGTACAGATTAAAGCTCCCTCTACACTGACCCCATCAAACACTCCCAGGAAAGGTACAGCACGGGGTTAGATACAGAGTAAATCTCCCTCTACACCGTCCCAAACAAACACTCCCAGGACAGGTACAGCACGGGGTTAGATACAAAGTAAATCTCCCTCTACACTGTCCCCATCAAACACTCCCAGGACAGGTACAGCACGGGGTTAGATACAGAGTAAACCTCCCTCTACACTGTCTTCATCAAACTCTCCCAGGACAGGTACAGCACGGGGTTAGATACAGAGTAAATCTCCCTCTACACTGTCTTCATCAAACTCTCCCAGGACAGGTACAGCACGGGGTTAGATACAGAGTAAATCTCCCTCTACACCATCCCCATCAAACACTCCCAGGACAGGTACAGCACGGGGTTAGATACAGAGTAAAGCTCCCTCTACACTGTTCCCATCAAACACTCCCAGGACAGGTACAGCACGGGGTTAGATACAGAGTAAATCTCCCTCTACACTGCCCCCATCAAACACTCCCAGGACAGGTACAGCACGGGGTTAGATACAGAGTAAATCTCCCTCTACACTGCCCCCATCAAACACTCCCAGGACAGGTACAGCACGGGGTTAGATACAGAGTAAATCTCCCTCTACATTGTCCCCATCAAACACTCCCAGGACAGGTACAGCACGGGATTAGATATAGAGTAAATCTCCCTCTACACTGTCCCCATCAAACACTCCCAGGACAGGTACAGCACGGGGTTAGATACAGAGTAAATCTCTCTCCACACTGTCCCCATCAAACACTCCCAGGACAGGTACAGCACGGGGTTAGATACAGAGTAAACCTCCCTCTACACTGTCCCCATCAAACACTCCCAGGACAGGTACAGCACGGGGTTAGATACAGAGTAAATCTCCCTCTACACTGTCCCCATCAAACACTCCCAGGACAGGTACAGCACGGGGTTAGATACAGAGTAAATCTCCCTCTACACCGTCCCCATCAAACACTCCCAGGACAGGTACAGCACGGGGTTAGATACAGAGTAAATCTCCCTCTACATTGTCCCCATCAAACACTCCCAGGACAGGTACAGCACGGGGTTAGATACAGAGTAAAGCTCCCTCTACACTGTCCCCATCAAACACTCCCTAGGAAAGGTGCAGCACAGGGTTAGATACAGAGTAAATCTCCCTCTACACTGTCCTCATTAAACACTCCCAGGACAGGTACAACACGGGGTTAGATACAGAGTAAAGCTCCCTCTACACCGTCCCCATCAAACACTCCCAGGACAGGTACAACACGGGGTTAGATATAGATTAAAGCTCCCTCTACACTATGCCATTCTAACACTGACAGGACAGGTAATTTAGGGGATCAGATACAGAGTAAATCTCCCTCTACACTGTCCCCATCAAACACTCCCAGGACAGGTACAGCACCGGGTTAGATATAGATTAAAGCTCAAAAGAGAAAAACAAAAAAACTGCGGATGCTGGAAATCCAAAACAAAAACAGAATTACCTGGAAAAACTCAGCAGGTCTGGCAGCATCGGCGGAGAAGAAAAGAGTTGACATTTCGAGTCCTCATGACCCTTCGACAGAACTTGAGTTCGAGTCCAAGAAAGAGTTGAAATATAAGCTGGTTTAAGGTGTGTGTGTGGGGGGCGGAGAGATAGAGAGAGACAGGTGGAGGGGGGGTGGGTGTGGTTGTAGGGACAAACAAGCAGTGATAGAAGCAGATCATCAGAAGATGTCAACGACAATAGTACAATAGAACACATAGGTGCTAAAGTTAAAGTTGGTGATATTATCTAAACGAATGTGCTAATTAAGAATGGATGGTAGGGCAGTCATGGTATAGCTCTAGTGGGGTTTTTTTTAATAATGGAAATAGGTGGGAAAAGGAACATCTTTATAATTTATTGGAAAACAAAAGGAAGGGGGAAACAGAAAGGGGGTGGGGATGGGGGAGGGAGCTCACGACCTAAAGTTGTTGAATTCATTATTCAGTCCGGAAGGCTGTAAAGTCCCTAGTCAGGAGATGAGGTGCTGTTCCTCCAGTTTGCGTTGGGCTTCACTGGAACAATGCAGCAAGCCAAGGACAGACATGTGGGCAAGAGAGCAGGGTGGAGTATTAAACTGGCAAGCGACAGGGAGGTCTGGGTCATTCTTGCGGACAGACCACAGGTGTTCTGCAAAGCGGTCACCCAGTTTACGTTTGGTCTCTCCAATGTAGAGGAGACCACATTGGGAGCAACGAATTCCGATGCTGCCAGACCTGCTGAGTTTTTCCAGGTAATTCTGTTTTTGTTATAGATTAAAGTTCCCTCTACACTGTCCCCATCAAACACTCCCAGGACAGGTACAGCATGGGGTTAGGTACAGAGTAAATCTCCCTCTACACTGTCCCCATCAAACACTCCCAGGACAGGTACAGCACGGGGATAGATACAGAGTAAATCTCCCTCTACACTGTCCCCATCAAACATTCCCAGGAAATGTACAATACAGGATTAAATAGAGAATAAAACTTGCTCTACAACATCCCCATGAAACACTCACAGAACAGGTACAGCACCGCCTTAGGTACAGATTAAAGCTCCCTCTACACTGTCCCCATCAAACACTCCCAGGACAGGTACAGCACGGGGTTAGATACAGAGTAAATCTCCCTCTACACTGTCCCCATCAAACACTCCCAGGACAGGTACAGCACGGGGTTAGATACAGAGTAAATCACCCTCTACACTGTCCCCATCAAACACTCCCAGGACAGGTACAGCACGGGGTTATATAGAGAGTAAATCTCCCTCTACACTGTCCACATCAAACACTCCCAGGACAGGTACAGCACGGGGTTAGATACAGAGTAAAGCTCACTATACACTGTCCCCATCAAACACTCCCAAGACAGGTACAGCACGGGGTTATATAGAGAGTAAATCTCCCTCTACACTGTCCACATCAAACACTCCCAGGACAGGTAGAGCACGGGGTTAGATACAGAGTAAATCTCCCCCTACACTGTCCCCATCAAACACTCCCAGGACAGGTACAGCACGGGGTTAGATACAGAGTAAATCTCCCTCTACACTGTCCCCATCAAACACTCCCAGAAAATGTAGAATACAGGATTAGATAGAGAATAAAACTTGCTCTACAACATCCCCATGAAACACTCACAGAACAGGTACAGCACCGCCTTAGGTACAGATTAAAGCTCCCTCTACACCGTCCCCATCAAACACTCCCAGGACAGGTACAGCACGGGGTTAGATACAGAGTAAATCTCCCTCTACACCGTCCCCATCAAACACTCCCAGGACAGGTACAGCACGGGGTTAGATACAAAGTAAATCTCCCTCTACACTGTCCCCATCAAACACTACCAGGACAGGTCCAGCACGGGGTTAGATACACAGTAAATCTCACTCTACACTGTCTTCATCAAACTCTCCCAGGACAGGTACAGCACGGGGTTAGATACAGAGTAAATCTCCCTCTACATTGTCCCCATCAAACACTCCCAGGACAGGTACAGCACGGGATTAGATATAGAGTAAATCTCCCTCTACACTGTCCCATCAAACACTCCCAGGACAGGTACAGCACGGGGTTAGATACAGAGTAAATCTCCATCTACACTGTCCCATCAAACACTCCCTGGAAAAGTACAGCATGGGGCTAAAAACAGAGTAAATCTCCCTCTACAGTGTCCCCATCAAACACTCCCTAGGAAAGGTGCAGCACAGGGTTAGATACAGAGTAAATCTCCCTCTACACTGTCCTCATCAAACACTCCCAGGACAGGTACAGCACGGGGTTAGATACAGAGTAAATCTCCCTCTACATGGTCCCCATCAAACATTCCCAGGACAGGTACAGCACGGGGTTAGACACAGAGTAAGGCTCCCTGTAGACGGTCCCCAACAAACAGAACCAGGACAGGTACAGCACGGAGTCAGATACAGTGTAAATAACCCTCTTAACTGTCCCAATCAAAACTCCCAGGACAGTTACAGCACGGGGTTAGATAAAGAGTAAAAATCCCTCTAAACTGTCCACATAAAACACTCCCAGGACAGGTAGAGTATGGGGTTAGAAACAGAGTAAATCTCGCTCTACAGAGTCCCCATCAAACATTCCCAGGACAGGTACAGCACGGGGTTAGATACAGAGTAAAGCTCCCTCTACACTGTCCCCATCAAACACTCCCAGGACAGGTACAGCACGGGGTTAGATACAGAGTAAAGCTCGCTGTACACTGTCCCCATCAAACACTCCCAGGACAGGTACAGCACGGGGTTAGATACAGAGTAAATCTCCCTCTACACTGTCCCCATCAAACACTCCAAGGACAGGTACAGCACGGGGTTAGATACAGAGTAAATTTCCCTCTACACCGTCCCCATCAAACACTCCCTGGACAGGTACAGCACGGGGTTAGATACAGAGTAAATCTCCCTCTACATTGTCCCCATCAAACACTCCCAGGACAGGTACAGCACGGGGTTAGATACAGAGTAAATCACCCTCTACAGCGTCCCCATCAAACACTCAAAGGACAGGTACAGTCGGGGCCAGATAAAGAACAAATCTCCCTCTACACTGTCCCCATCAAACACTTCCTAGGACAGGTACAGCATGGGGTTAGAAACAGAGTAAATCTCCCTCTACATAGTCACCAACAAAACTCCCAGGACAGGTACAGCATGGGGTTAGATACAGAGTAAAGGTCCCTCTACGGTGTCCACATCAAACCGTCCCAGGACAGGTACAGTGGGGACAAGTTAAAGACAAAATCTCCCTCTACACTGTGCCCATCAACCACTTCCTAGGACAGGTACAGTACGGGGTTACATGCAGAGTAAATCTCCCTCTACATAGTCCCCAACAAACACTCCCAGGACAGGTACAGCACGGGGTTAGATACAGAGTAAAGATCCCTCTACACTGTCCCCATCAAACACTCCCAGGACAGGTACAGCACGGGGTTAGATACAGAGTAAATCTCCCTCTACACTGTCCCCATCAAACACTCCCAGGACAGGTACAGCACAGGGTTAGATACAGAGTAAAGCTCCTTCTACAGTCTCCGCATCAAACACTCAAAGGACAGGGAAAGCGCCGGGTCATATACGGAGTAAACCTCACTCTACACTCTCCCCATTAAACGCTCCCAGGACAGGGAGAGCATGGGGTTAGAAATTGAGTAAATCTAGGTCTACAGTGTCATGATCAAACATTCCTAGGGCAGGTAGAGCACGGGGTCAGATAAAGAGTAAAGCTCCCTCTAAACTGTGCCCATCAAACACTCTCTGGACAGGTACAGCACCGTGTTGGGTACAGATTAAAGCTCCCCCTAAACTGTGCCCATTAAAAACTCCCAGGACAGCTACAGCACGGGGTTAGATACAGAGTAAATCTACCTCTACACCGTCCCCATCAAACACTCCCAGGACAGGTACATCACGGGGTTAGATACAGAGTAAATCTACCTCTACAGTGTCCCAATCAAACACACCCAGGACAGGTACAGCACAGGGTTAGATAGAGAGTAAATCTCCCCCTACACTGTCCCCATCAAACACTCCCAGGACAGGTACAGCACAGGGTTAGATACAGAGTAAATCTCCCTCTACACTGTCCCCATCAAACACTCCCAGGACAGGTACAGCACGGGGTTAGATACAGAGTAAATCTCCCTCTACACTGTCCCCATCAAACACTCCCAGGACAGGTACAGCACAGGGTTAGATAGAGAGTAAATCTCCCTCTACACTGTCCACATCAAACACTCCCAGGACAGGTACAGCACAGGGTTAGATACAGAGTAAATCTCCCTCTACACTGTCCCCATCAAACACTCCCAGGACAGGTACAGCACAGGGTTAGATACAGAGTAAATCTCCCTCTACACTGTCCCTATCAAACACTCCCAGGACAGGTACAGCACGGGGTTAGATACAGAGTAAACCTCCCTCTACACTGTCCCCATCAAACAGTCCCAGGACAGGTACAGCACGGGGTTAGATACAGAGTAAAGCTCCCTCTACACTGTCCCCATCAAACACTCCCTGGGCAGGTACAGCACGGGGTTAGATACAGAGTAAATCTCCCTCTACACTGTCCCCATCAAACACTCCCAGGACAGGTACAGCACAGGGTTAGATAGAGAGTAAATCTCCCTCTACACTGTCCACATCAAACACTCCCAGGACAGGTACAGCACAGGGTTAGATACAGAGTAAATCTCCCTCTACACTGTCCCCATCAAACACTCCCAGGACAGGTACAGCACGGGGTTAGATACAGAGTAAAGCTTCCTCTACACTCTCCCCATCAAACACTCCCAGGACAGGTACAGCACGGAGTTAGACACAGGGTTGGGGGGGAGAGAATCCCCCAGACTGTGCCCCCTGTGATAGATGACTTCCCCCCTGAGCTGCATCCACAGAGGGTCTGTGATGGTGCACCTACCGAGCAGTGCTTTCTCGTAGTTCTTGCCCATTGATACAAAGCTCCTGAGCGTGGGGTTGAACTGTTCCATCACCACCTGAGTGAAGAAGAGGTAGATGTGTTGAGGGGTCTGAGATATTCACCAACAGCAGCTCAGCAGCATGTCCCCGCCTGGATCTCCCACAGTTCCAGCTCACTCCGTCAGTCTGCCCATTCAGCCCCTTGTGCCTGTGCCAGCCCTATGCAGGAGTGGACCCTCTTCTCGCAGCCCACACCTCCTCCCCAGGTTATTTTAACAACCTCCCTCCACCTGAGAGAGCCTAGGGCTCCTAAACTGTTCTTCCATCTCTGTCTGCCCCTCTTCTCTTCTCTCTCTCTCTCTCTTCCTCTCTCTTTCTCTCTGTCTCTCTGTCTCTCCCTCTCTCTCTCTGTCTCTGTCTCTCTCTCTCTCCGTATCTCTCTCTGTCTCTTTCTGTCTATCAGTCTCTCTTGCTCACTGTCTCTCTCTCTCTCTCTCCTGATCTCTCCTTCTCTCTGTCTCACTCTCTGCCTCTATACTTGTCTGTCGGGTTCTCTCTTTCACTCTGTTTCTCCATCTCTTTCTGTCTGTCTCTCTTTCAATTTCTCTCTCTCTCTCTCTCTCTCTAGATCTTTATTTCTCCCTCTCTGTCTCTGCCTCTCTCTGTCTCTGCCTCTCTCTCTCTGTCTCTGCCTTTCTCTCTCTGTCTCTCTGTCTCACTCTCTCTCTCTCTCTATCTACCTTTCTCTCTCTCTCTCTGTCTCCCTTTTTGTCTCTCTCTGTGTGTCTCTCCTTATTTATCTCTCTCTCCCTTTCTCTCTGCCTCTCTCTCCCTGTCTGTCTCTCTGTCTCTCTCTCTATCTTTCTCTCTGTCTCTGTCTCTGTCTATCTACCTTTCTCTCTCTGTCTCTCTGTCTTTCTCTCTCTATCTTTCTGTCTGTCTGTCTCTCTCTGTGTCACTCTCTATCCCTCCCTCTCTGTCTCACTGTCCTTGTCTGTCTCTCTTTTACCCTTCCTGTCTCTGTCACTCTCTCTCTGTCTTTTTCTGTCTCTGTCTTGCTTTCTCTCCCTCTCTGTTTCTAATTCTGTCTCTCTCTCTATCTCTCTCTCTGTCTCTCTCTCTGTGTCCTTTTCCTTCTTTCCCTCTCTCTGTCTCTCTTTCGTTCCCTCTCTCTGTCTCTCCTTCCCTCTCTCTCTCTCTCTGTCTCTCTCTCTCCTTCCCTCTCTCTCTCGCTGTCTCTCTCTCTGTCCCTCTCTCTCTGTCTCTCTGTATCTCTCCTTCCCTCTCTCTCCGTCTCTCTCTCTCTCTCACTCTCTCTGCCTTTCTCTCTGCTTCCCTCTCTCTCTGTGTCTCTCTGTGTCTCTCTCTGTCTCTCTCTCTCCTTCCCTCTCTCTCTGTGTCTCTCTCTCTCTCCCTCTCTCTGTCTCTCTCTGTCTCTCTCTCTGCTTCCCTCTCTGTGTCTCTCTCTGTCTCTGTCTCTCTCTCTCTGTCTCTCTCTCTCTGTCTCTCTCTCCCTCTCTCTGTCTCTCTCTGTCTCTCTCTCTCCTTCCTTCTCTGTGTCTCTCTCTGTCTCTGTCTCTGTCTCTCTCTCTCCTTCCCTCTCTCTCTGTCTCTCTCTCTGTCTCTCTCTCTGTCTCTGTCTCTCTCTGTCTCTCTGTGTCTCTCATTCCCTCTCTCTCTCTCCCCCTCTCTCTGTCTCTCTCTCCTTGTTCCCTTGCCTCCTCACCCACCCCCCCTGGCAGTCACCCACCTTATAAACACGCTCGGTCATCTTGTTCACCTCCTCAGTCCGGGACATGCTGTCGGCTAGCGGGGGAGAGGAGATTTCCCCTGCCTCCCTCTCCCTCTCTCTCTCTCTGTCTCTGTCTGTCTGTCTCAGCCTCTGCTCTGCTCGCTGGGAGACCAGAGCCTGTTCCTCACCCTTAGAGTCTCCGAGACTGCAGCCCAGTGTGAGACATCACAGGAACCCCGCTCGCTCAGCGCCGTGAACTGCAGCACTCAGCCCAGACTCCGCAGCATGAAAACTTCCAGCAACTCCCTGCTGCTCACCAACAACTTCTTTAATCCCTGACTCAGTCCAATCAGACGCAGGCCAGGCGCTGGGAGGGGGAGGGAGGCTCTCCATACAGCCTCGGCCAGACGAGAGGCAAAGCTTTTCCAGGTCCCCAGTCAGCAGCATTTACTCCAGTGGACGGTACCCTCGCCTAGTTTCACATCAGTCAGTGTCCGAGCGTCAAATCGTCCCCAAAAAAACCCCACACCTCACCATCCAGCACCTTCATGTAGAGGGAGGTCCACTCTGTATCTAACCCCGTGCTGTACCTGTCCTGGGAGTGTTTGATGGGGACAGTGTATAGGGAGATTTACTCTGTATCTAACCCCGTGCTGTACCTGTCCTGGGAATGTTTGATGGGGACAGTGTATAGGGAGATTTACTCTGTATCTAACCCCGTGCTGTACCTGTCCTGGGAGTGTTTGATGGGGACAGTGTAGAGGGAGATTTACTCTGTATCTAACCCCGTGCTGTACCTGTCCTGGGAGTGTTTGATGGGGACAGTGTAGAGGGAGATTTACTCTGTATCTAACCCTGTGCTGTACCTGTCCTGGGAGTGTTTGATGTGGACAGTGTAGAGGGAGATTTACTCTGTATCTAACCCCGTGCTGTACCTGTCCTGGGAGTGTTTGATGGGGACAGTGTAGAGGGAGATTTACTCTGTATCTAACCCCGTGCTGTACCTGTCCTGGGAGTGTTTGATGGGGACAGTGTAGAGGGAGATTTACTCTGTATCTAACCCCGTGCTGTACCTGTCCTGGGAGTGTTTGATGGGGACAGTGTAGAGGGAGATTTACTCTGTATCTAACCCCATGCAGTACCTGTCCTGCGAGTGTTTGATGGGGACAGTGTAGAGGGAGCTTTACTCTGTATCTAACCCCGTGCTGTACCTGTCCTGGGAGTGTTTGATTGGGACAGTGTAGAGGCAGATTTACTCTGTATCTAACTCCGTGCTATAACTCACGCTTTTGCTCCTCTCTCTCAGTGTAACTCTTTGTTTGAGTGGGACATCTTCCAATGAGCTATACAGAGGAACCTTCAGACATGAACAGAAATGTAAGTATATTGTGAAGGTTATTTCCCCAGTTTGTGGTGTTTCACTCCCATCTACTGGCTGCGTCTGGAACATCTGTTTGAAATCCATTTTTTGCCGGCTGTGTAATGAATGGAGAGACTGGTCTCCCTGATCCTGTTACACAGCAACAGGAACAGGAAACAAAGGAAGCAGATAAGATAGGAACAGGAGGAGGACATTCGGCCCCTCGATCCTGCTCTGCCATTCAATAAGATCATGGCTGATCCGTTTGTGTATCGATTTCCACATTCCCATCTACCCCCGATAAACTTTGAGCCCTTATTTAAGTTTAAGATACGAGTCTTAGACCCACTCATCTCCTTTAAACTGGATGTAAACTGAATGCAAGCATATTGGGATTGCTGCTCCCTAGGGGAGCCTTTTAGTCTGAGGTCACTAATTAATCCCTCTGCTCCGAATCAATCTACCTCGGCCTTAAAAATCTTCACTGCCCCACCACCCCCCCCCACCCACAACCACCACCTTCGGAGGCAAAGAGTTCCGAATTCGCACCATCCTCTGAGAGAATAAAATTCTCCTCATCTCTGTCCTAAAAGGGACACCCCCTAATTTTAAAACAGGGACCCCTAGTTCCGGACTCACCCTCAAGAGGAAACATGCTCCCCACATCTGCCTTGTCAAGGCTGATCAGGATCTTGTAAACTTCAATCAAATCCGCCCCCACCCCCCCCTCACTGTTCTAAACTCCAATGGAAACAAGCCCAGTCTGTCCAACCTTCCCTCGTAAGACAACCCACTCATTCCAGGTTATCAATCTACTAAACCCCCTCTGAACCACCCCCAATGCATTAACATGCTCCCTTAAATCAGGAGACCACAGCTGCTCTCAGTATTCGAGAGGCGGTCTCACCAATGCCCTGTCTCACCGAAGAAGAACCTCCTGACTTTAATTTAGCCTCCGATCCAGATTTGCCTGCTTCTACCCTCCCACCTCAAACATTATAAATTTCACCACATTTCGACCACCCTTTAGCCGTGAAGACGGGTCAGACAGACACGAAACGTTAACTCTGTCCTTCTCTCTCCGCAGAGGCTGTCAGACCTGCTGAGTATTCCCAGCACTTTCTGTTTCCACTCACTCTTCCCCTCTTTCTAGACCTGTAGAAACTCCTGCTGTCCGTTTTTACATTTCTAGCTCGCTTCCTCTCATAATCCAGTTTCCCTCTCCCGATTAACCTTTTAGCCATTCTCTGTCGTTCTTTCTATTCTGACCAATTACCTGTCCTGCCGCTCAAATTTAAGCAGTTGTGTGCTTTTTCCTTCAGGTTGATGCTTTGCTTAACATCTCTAGTTAACCACGGATGGTGGAATGTACATAGTCTGAATGCTCTGAAATATCCCCTTAAATATCTGTCACTGCTTCTCTATCGATCTATCCTCGAGCCTAGTTTCCCGGTTCACTTCAGCTAGCTCAGCTCTCATCCCCACATAGTTGCACTTATTTAAGTTTAAGATACTGGTCTTAGACCCACACTTCACCCCTTCAAACTGGATGTAAAGTGCAATCATATTGTGGTCGCTGCTACCAAGGAGAGCCTTTACTCTGAGGTCATTAATTAATCCTGTCAAGTTACACAATACCAAGTCTAATATAACCTGCTCTCTGATTGGGTCCAGGGAAAAGAAGGGCATTCAGCCCCTTCTCGAGCCTGTTACACAGGAACAGGAGGATCCCATTCAGCCCCTTCTCGAGCCTGTTACACAGGAACAGGAGGATCCCATTCAGCGCCTTCTCGAGCCTGTTACACAGGAACAGGAGGAGGCCCATTCAGCCCCTCGAGCCTGTTACACAGGAACAGGAGGATCCCATTCAGCCCCTTCTCGAGCCTGTTACACAGGAACAGGAGGATCCCATTCAGCCCCTTCTCGAGCCTGTTACACAGGAACAGGAGGATCCCATTCAGCCCCTTCTCGAGCCTGTTACACAGGAACAGGAGGATCCCATTCAGCCCCTCGAGCCTGTTACACAGGAACAGGAGGATCCCATTCAGCCCCTTCTCGAGCCTGTTACACAGGAACAGGAGGATCCCATTCAGCCCCTTCTCGAGCCTGTTACACAGCAACAGGAGGATCCCATTCAGCCCCTCGAGCCTGTTACACAGGAACAGGAGGAGGCCCATTCAGCCCCTCGAGCCTGTTACACAGGAACAGGAGGGTCCCATTCAGCCCCTTCTCGAGCCTGTTTCACAGGAACAGGAGGATCCCATTCAGCCCCTTCTCGAGCCTGTTACACAGGAACAGGAGGAGGCCATTCAGCCCCTTCTCGAGCCTGTTACACAGGAACAGGAGGAGGACATTCAGCCCCTTCTCGAGCCTGTTACACAGGAACAGGAGGATCCCATTCAGCCCCTTCTCGAGCCTGTTACACAGGAACAGGAGGATCCCATTCAGCCCCTTCTCGAGTCTGTTACACAGGAACAGGAGGAGGCCATTCAGCCCCTTCTCGAGCCTGTTACACAGGAACAGGAGGATCCCATTCAGCCCCTTCTCGAGTCTGTTACACAGGAACAGGAGGAGGCCATTCAGCCCCTTCTCGAGCCTGTTACACAGGAACAGGAGGATCCCATTCAGCCCCTCGAGCCTGTTACACAGGAACAGGAGGATCCCATTCAGCCCCTCGAGCCTGTTACACAGGAACAGGAGGATCCCATTCAGCCCCTTCTCGAGCCTGTTACACAGGAACAGGAGGATCCCATTCAGCCCCTTCTCGAGCCTGTTACACAGGAACAGGAGGATCCCATTCAGCCCCTTCTCGAGCCTGTTACACAGGAACAGGAGGATCCCATTCAGCCCCTTCTCGAGCCTGTTACACAGGAACAGGAGGATCCCATTCAGCCCCTTCTCGAGCCTGTTACACAGGAACAGGAGGAGGCCCATTCAGCCCCTCGAGCCTGTTACACAGGAACAGGAGGATCCCATTCAGCCCCTCGAGCCGGTTACACAGGAACAGGAGGAGGCCCCATTCAGCCCCTCGAGCCTGTTACACAGGAACAGGAAAAGGCCCATTCAGCCCCTTCTCGAGCCTGTTACACAGGAACAGGAGGAGGCGCATTCAGCCCCTCGAGCCTGTTACACAGGAACAGGAGGATCCCATTCAGCCGCTTCTAGAGCCTGTTACACAGGAACAGGAGGATCCCATTCAGCCCCTTCTCGAGCCTGTTACACAGGAACAGGAGGATCCCATTCAGCCCCTTCTCGAGCCTGTTACACAGGAACAGGAGGAGGCCATTCAGCCCCTTCTCGAGTCTGTTACACAGGAACAGGAGGATCCCATTCAGCCCCTTCTCGAGCCTGTTACACAGGAACAGGAGGATCCCATTCAGCCCCTTCTCGAGCCTGTTACACAGGAACAGGAGGAGGCCCATTCAGCCCCTTCTCGAGCCTGTTACACAGGAACAGGAGGATCCCATTCAGCCCCTTCTCGAGCCTGTTACACAGGAACAGGAGGATCCCATTCAGCCCCTTCTCGAGCCTGTTACACAGGAACAGGAGGATCCCATTCAGCCCCTTCTCGAGCCTGTTACACAGGAACAGGAGGATCCCATTCCGCCCCTCGGGCCTGTTACACAGGAACAGGAGGATCCCATTGAGCCCCTTCTCGAGCCTGTTACACAGGAACAGGAGGATCCCATTCAGCCCCTTCTCGAGCCTGTTACACAGGAACAGGAGGAGGACATTCAGCCCCTTCTGGAGCCTGTTACACAGGAACAGGAGGATCCCATTCAGCCCCTTCTCGAGCCTGTTACACAGGAACAGGAGGATCCCATTCAGCCCCTCGAGCCTGTTACACAGGAACAGGAGGATCCCATTCAGCCCCTTCTCGAGCCTGTTACACAGGAACAGGAGGAGGCCCATTCAGCCCCCTTCTCGAGCCTGTTACACAGGAACAGGAGGATCCCATTCAGCCCCTTCTCGAGCCTGTTACACAGGAACAGGAGGAGGCCCATTCAGCCCCTTCTCGAGCCTGTTACACAGGAACAGGAGGATCCCATTCAGCCCCTCGAGCCTGTTACACAGCAACAGGAGGATCCCATTCAGCCCCTTCTCGAGTCTGTTACACAGGAACAGGAGGATCCCATTCAGCCCCTTCTCGAGCCTGTTACACAGGAACAGGAGGATCCCATTCAGCCCCTTCTCGAGTCTGTTACACAGGAACAGGAGGATCCCATTCAGCCACTCGAGCCTGTTACACAGGAACAGGAGGATCCCATTCAGCCCCTTCTCGAGCCTGTTACACAGGAACAGGAGGATCCCATTCAGCCCCTTCTCGACCCTGTTACACAGGAACAGGAGGATCCGATTCAACCCCTTCTTGAGCCTGTTACACAGGAACAGGAGGATCCCATTCAGCCCCTCGAGCCTGTTACACAGGAACAGGAGGATCCCATTCAGCCCCTTCTCGAGCCTGTTACACAGGAACAGGAGGATCCCATTCAGCCCCTTCTCGAGCCTGTTACACAGGAACAGGAGGATCCCATTCAGCCCCTTCTCGAGCCTGTTACACAGGAACAGGAGGATCCCATTCAGCCCCTTCTCGAGCCTGTTACACAGGAACAGGAGGAGGCCCATTCAGCCCATTCTCGAGCCTGTTACACAGGAACAGAAGGAGACCCATTCAGTCCCTTCTCGAGCCTGTTACACAGGAACAGGAGGATCCCATTCAGCCCCTTCTCGAGCCTGTTACACAGGAACAGGAGGATCCCATTCAGCCCCTTCTCGAGCCTGTTACACAGGAACAGGAGGATCCCATTCAGCCCCTTCTCGAGCCTGTTACACAGGAACAGGAGGATCCCATTCAGCCTCTCGAGCCTGTTACACAGGAACAGGAGGATCCCATTCAGCCCCTTCTCGAGCCTGTTACACAGGAACAGGAGGATCCCATTCAGCCCCTTCTCGAGCCTGTTACACAGGAACAGGAGGAGGCCCATTCAGCCCCTTCTCGAGCCTGTTACACAGGAACAGGAGGAGGCCCATTCAGCCCCTTCTCGAGCCTGTTACACAGGAACAGGAGGAGCCCATTCAGCCCTTCTCGAGCCTGTTACACAGGAACAGGAGGATCCCATTCAGCCCCTTCTCCAGCCTGTTACACAGGAACAGGAGGAGGCCCATTCAGCCACTGTCGAGCCTGTTACACAGGAACAGGAGGATCCCATTCAGCCCCTTCTCGAGCCTGTTACACAGGAACAGGAGGATCCCATTCAGCCCCTCGAGCCTGTTACACAGGAACAGGAGGAGCCCATTCAGCCCCTTCTCGAGCCTGTTACACAGGAACAGGAGGATCCCATTCAGCGCCTTCTTGAGCCTCTTACACAGGAACAGGAGGAGCCCCATTCATCCCCTTGAGCCTGTTACACAGGAACAGGAGGATCCCATTCAGCCCCTTCTCGAGCCTGTTACACAGGAACAGGAGGATCCCATTCAGCCCCTTCTCGACCCTGTTACACAGGAACAGGAGGATCCCATTCAGCCCCTTCTCGAGCCTGTTACACAGGAACAGGAGGATCCCATTCAGCCCCTTCTCGAGCCTGTTACACAGGAACAGGAGGAGGCCCATTCAGCCCCTCGAGCCTGTTACACAGGAACAGGAGGATCCCATTCAGCCCCTTCTCGAGACTGTTACACAGGAACAGGAGGATCCCATTCAGCCCCTTCTCGAGCCTGTTACACAGAAACAGGAGGATCCGATTCAACCCCTTCTTGAGCCTGTTACACAGGAACAGGAGGATCCCATTCAGCCCCTCGAGCCTGTTACACAGGAACAGGAGGATCCCATTCAGCCCCTTCTCGAGCCTGTTACACAGGAACAGGAGGATCCCATTCAGCCCCTTCTCGAGCCTGTTACACAGGAACAGGAGGATCCCATTCAGCCCCTTCTCGAGCCTGTTACACAGGAACAGGAGGATCCCATTCAGCCCCTTCTCGAGCCTGTTACACAGGAACAGGAGGAGGCCCATTCAGCCCCTTCTCGAGCCTGTTACACAGGAACAGAAGGAGACCCATTCAGTCCCTTCTCGAGCCTGTTACACAGGAACAGGAGGATCCCATTCAGCCCCTTCTCGAGCCTGTTACACAGGAACAGGAGGATCCCATTCAGCCCCTTCTCGAGTCTGTTATACAGGAACAGGAGGATCCCATTCAGCCCCTTCTCGAGCCTGTTACACAGGAACAGGAGGATCCCATTCAGCCTCTCGAGCCTGTTACACAGGAACAGGAGGATCCCATTCAGCCCCTTCTCGAGCCTGTTACTCAGGAACAGGAGGATCCCATTCAGCCCCTTCTCGAGCCTGTTACACAGGAAAAGGAGGAGGCCCATTCAGCCCCTTCTCGAGTCTGTTACACAGGAACAGGAGGAGGCCCATTCAGCCCCTTCTCGAGCCTGTTACACAGGAACAGGAGGATCCCATTCAGCCCCTTCTCGAGCCTGTTACACAGGAACAGGAGGATCCCATTCAGCCCCTTCCCGAGCCTGTTATACTGGAACAGGGGAAGGACCATTCAACACCTTCTCGAGCCTGTTACACAGGAACAGGAGGGGGCCCCATTCAGCCCCTTCTCGAGCCTGTTACACAGGAACAGGATGAGGCCCATTCAGCCCCTTCTCGAGGCTTTTACACAGGAACAGGAGGATCCCATTCAGCCCCTTCTCGAGCCTGTAAGACAGGAACAGGAGGAGGACCATTCAGCCCCATCTCGAGCCTGTTACACAGGAACAGGAGGATCCCATTCAGCCCCTTCTCGAGCCTGTTACACAGGAACAGGAGGAGGCCCATTCAGCCCCTTCTCGAGCCTGTTACACAGGAACAGAAGGAGACCCATTCAGTCCCTTCTCGAGCCTGTTACACAGGAACAGGAGGATCCCATTCAGCCCCTTCTCGAGCCTGTTACACAGGAACAGGAGGATCCCATTCAGCCCCTTCTCGAGTCTGTTATACAGGAACAGGAGGATCCCATTCAGCCCCTTCTCGAGCCTGTTACACAGGAACAGGAGGATCCCATTCAGCCTCTCGAGCCTGTTACACAGGAACAGGAGGATCCCATTCAGCCCCTTCTCGAGCCTGTTACACAGGAACAGGAGGATCCCATTCAGCCCCTTCTCGAGCCTGTTATACTGGAACAGGGGAAGGACCATTCAACCCCTTCTCGAGCCTGTTACACAGGAACAGGAGGGGGCCCCATTCAGCCCCTTCTCGAGCCTGTTACACAGGAACAGGATGAGGCCCATTCAGCCCCTTCTCGAGGCTTTTACACAGGAACAGGAGGATCCCATTCAGCCCCTTCTCGAGCCTGTAAGACAGGAACAGGAGGAGGACCATTCAGCCCCATCTCGAGCCTGTTACACAGGAACAGGAGGAGGTCCATTCAGCCCCTTCTCCAGCCTGTTACACAGGAACAGGAGGATCCCATTCAGCCCCTTCTCGAGCCTGTTACACAGGAACAGGAGGATCCCATTCAGCCCCTTCTCGAGTCTGTTACACAGGAACAGGAGGAGGCCATTCAGCCCCTTCTCGAGCCTGTTACACAGGAACAGGAGGATCCCATTCAGCCCCTTCTCGAGTCTGTTACACAGGAACAGGAGGAGGCCATTCAGCCCCTTCTCGAGCCTGTTACACAGGAACAGGAGGATCCCATTCAGCCCCTCGAGCCTGTTACACAGGAACAGGAGGATCCCATTCAGCCCCTCGAGCCTGTTACACAGGAACAGGAGGATCCCATTCAGCCCCTTCTCGAGCCTGTTACACAGGAACAGGAGGATCCCATTCAGCCCCTTCTCGAGCCTGTTACACAGGAACAGGAGGATCCCATTCAGCCCCTTCTCGAGCCTGTTACACAGGAACAGGAGGATCCCATTCAGCCCCTTCTCGAGCCTGTTACACAGGAACAGGAGGAGGCCCATTCAGCCCCTCGAGCCTGTTACACAGGAAAGGAGGATCCCATTCAGCCCCTCGAGCCGGTTACACAGGAACAGGAGGAGGCCCCATTCAGCCCCTCGAGCCTGTTACACAGGAACAGGAAAAGGCCCATTCAGCCCCTTCTCGAGCCTGTTACACAGGAACAGGAGGAGGCCCATTCAGCCCCTCGAGCCTGTTACACAGGAACAGGAGGATCCCATTCAGCCGCTTCTAGAGCCTGTTACACAGGAACAGGAGGATCCCATTCAGCCCCTTCTCGAGCCTGTTACACAGGAACAGGAGGATCCCATTCAGCCCCTTCTCGAGCCTGTTACACAGGAACAGGAGGAGGCCATTCAGCCCCTTCTCGAGCCTGTTACACAGGAACAGGAGGATCCCATTCAGCCCCTTCTCGAGCCTGTTACACAGGAACAGGAGGATCCCATTCAGCCCCTTCTCGAGCCTGTTACACAGGAACAGGAGGAGGCCCATTCAGCCCCTTCTCGAGCCTGTTACACAGGAACAGGAGGATCCCATTCAGCCCCTTCTCGAGCCTGTTACACAGGAACAGGAGGATCCCATTCAGCCCCTCATGAGCCTGTTACACAGGAACAGGAGGATCCCATTCAGCCCCTCTCGAGCCTGTTACACAGGAACAGGAGGATCCCATTCAGCCCCTCTCGAGCCTGTTACACAGGAACAGGAGGATCCCATTCAGCCCCTCTCGAGCCTGTTACACAGGAACAGGAGGATCCCATTCAGCCCCTTCTCGAGCCTGTTACACAGGAACAGGAGGAGGACATTCAGCCCCTTCTCGAGCCTGTTACACAGGAACAGGAGGATCCCATTCAGCCCCTTCTCGAGCCTGTTACACAGGAACAGGAGGATCCCATTCAGCCCTCTCGAGCCTGTTACACAGGAACAGGAGGATCCCATTCAGCCCCCTTCTCTAGCCTGTTACACAGGAACAGGAGGATCCCATTCAGCCCCTTCTTGACCCTGTTACACAGGAACAGGAGGATCCCATTCAGCCCATCTCAAGCCTGTTACACAGGAACAGGAGGATCCCATTCAGCCCCTTCTCGAGCCTGTTACACAAGAACAGGAGGAGGGCCATTCAGCCCCTCTCAAGCCTGTTACACAGGAACAGGAGGATCCCATTCAGCCCCTTCTCGAGCCTGTTACACAGGAACAGGAGGATCCCATTCAGCCCCTTCTCGAGCCTGTTACACAGGAACAGGAGGATCCCATACAGCCCCTCGAGCCTGTTACACAGCAACAGGAGGATCCCATTCAGCCCCTTCTCGAGTCTGTTACACAGGAACAGGAGGATCCCATTCAGCCCCTTCTCGAGCCTGTTACACAGGAACAGGAGGATCCCATTCAGCCCCTTCTCGAGTCTGTTACACAGGAACAGGAGGATCCCATTCATCCCCCACGAGGCTGTTACACAGGAGGATCCCATTCAGCCCCTTCTCGAGCCTGTTACACAGGAACTGGAGGATCCCATTCAGCCCCTTCTCGAGCCCTGTTACACAGGAACAGGAGGATCCGATTCAACCCCTTCTTGAGCCTGTTACACAGGAACAGGAGGATCCCATTCAGCCCCTCGAGCCTGTTACACAGGAACAGGAGGATCCCATTCAGCCCCTTCTCGAGCCTGTTACACAGGAACAGGAGGATCCCATTCAGCCCCTTCTCGAGCCTGTTACACAGGAACAGGAGGATCCCATTCAGCCCCTTCTCGAGCCTGTTACACAGGAACAGGAGGAGGCCCATTCAGCCCCTTCTCGAGCCTGTTACACAGGAACAGGAGGATCCCATTCAGCCCCTTCTCGAGCCTGTTACACAGGAACAGGAGGATCCCATTCAGCCCCTTCTCGAGCCTGTTACACAGGAACAGGAGGATCCCATTCAGCCCCTTCTCGAGCCTGTTACACAGGAACAGGAGGAGGCCCATTCAGCCCCGTCTCGAGCCTGTTACACAGGAACAGAAGGAGACCCATTCAGTCCCTTCTCGAGCCTGTTACACAGGAACAGGAGGATCCCATTCAGCCCCTTCTCGAGCCTGTTACACAGGAACAGGAGGATCCCATTCAGCCCCTTCTCGAGTCTGTTATACAGGAACAGGAGGATCCCATTCAGCCCCTTCTCGAGCCTGTTACACAGGAACAGGAGGATCCCATTCAGCCTCTCGAGCCTGTTACACAGGAACAGGAGGATCCCATTCAGCCCCTTCTCGAGCCTGTTACACAGGAACAGGAGGATCCCATTCAGCCCCTTCTCGAGCCTGTTACACAGGAACAGGAGGAGGCCCATTCAGCCCCTTCTCGAGCCTGTTACACAGGAACAGGAGGAGGCCCCATTCAGCCCCTCGAGCCTGTTACACAGGAACAGGAAAAGGCCCATTCAGCCCCTTCTCGAGCCTGTTACACAGGAACAGGAGGATCCCATTCAGCCCCTTCTCGAGCCTGTTACACAGGAACAGGAGGAGGCCCATTCAGCCCCTCGAGCCTGTTACACAGGAACAGGAGGATCCCATTCAGCCCCTTCTCGAGCCTGTTACACAGGAACAGGAGGATCCCATTCCGCCCCTCGGGCCTGTTACACAGGAACAGGAGGATCCCATTGAGCCCCTTCTCGAGCCTGTTACACAGGAACAGGAGGATCCCATTCAGCCCCTTCTCGAGCCTGTTACACAGGAACAGGAGGAGGACATTCAGCCCCTTCTGGAGCCTGTTACACAGGAACAGGAGGATCCCATTCAGCCCCTTCTCGAGCCTGTTACACAGGAACAGGAGGATCCCATTCAGCCCCTTCTCGAGCCTGTTACACAGGAACAGGAGGATCCAATTCAACCCCCTTCTCGAGCCTGTTACACAGGAACAGGAGGATCCCATTCAGCCCCTCGAGCCTGTTACACAGGAACAGGAGGATCCCATTCAGCCCCTTCTCGAGCCTGTTACACAGGAACAGGAGGAGGCCCATTCAGCCCCTTCTCGAGCCTGTTACACAGGAACAGGAGGATCCCATTCAGCCCCTTCTCGAGACTGTTACACAGGAACAGGAGGAGGCCCATTCAGCCCCTTCTCGAGCCTGTTACACAGGAACAGGAGGATCCCATTCAGCCCCTCGAGCCTGTTACACAGCAACAGGAGGATCCCATTCAGCCCCTTCTCGAGTCTGTTACACAGGAACAGGAGGATCCCATTCAGCCCCTCGAGCCTGTTACACAGGAACAGGAGGATCCCATTCAGCCCCTTCTCGAGTCTGTTACACAGGAACAGGAGGATCCCATTCAGCCACTCGAGCCTGTTACACAGGAACAGGAGGATCCCATTCAGCCCCTTCTCGAGCCTGTTACACAGGAACAGGAGGATCCCATTCAGCCCCTTCTCGAGCCTGTTACACAGGAACAGGAGGATCCCATTCAGCCCCTTCTCGAGCCTGTTACACAGGAACAGGAGGATCCCATTCAGCCCCTTCTCGAGCCTGTTACACAGGAACAGGAGGAGGCCCCATTCAGCCCCTTCGAGCCTGTTACACAGGAACAGGAGGATCCCATTCAGCCCCTTCTCGAGCCTGTTACACAGGAACAGGAGGATCCCATTCAGCCCCTTCTCGAGCCTGTTACACAGGAACAGGAGGATCCAATTCAGCCCCCTCCTCGAGCCTGTTACACAGGAACAGGAGGATCCCATTCAGCCCCTTCTCGAGCCTGTTACACAGGAACAGGAGGAGCCCATTCAGCCCCTTCTCGAGCCTGTTACACAGGAACAGGAGGATCCCATTCAGCCCCTTCTCGAGCCTGTTACACAGGAACAGGAGGATCCCATTCAGCCCCTTCTCGAGCCTGTTACACAGGAACAGGAGGATCCCATTCAGCCCCTTCTCGAGCCTGTTACACAGGAACAGGAGGAGGCCCATTCAGCCCCTTCTCGAGCCTGTTACACAGGAACAGAAGGAGACCCATTCAGTCCCTTCTCGAGCCTGTTACACAGGAACAGGAGGATCCCATTCAGCCCCTTCTCGAGCCTGTTACACAGGAACAGGAGGATCCCATTCAGCCCCTTCTCGAGTCTGTTATACAGGAACAGGAGGATCCCATTCAGCCCCTTCTCGAGCCTGTTACACAGGAACAGGAGGATCCCATTCAGCCTCTCGAGCCTGTTACACAGGAACAGGAGGATCCCATTCAGCCCCTTCTCGAGCCTGTTACACAGGAACAGGAGGATCCCATTCAGCCCCTTCTCGAGCCTGTTACACAGGAACAGGAGGAGGCCCATTCAGCCCCTTCTCGAGCCTGTTACACAGGAACAGGAGGAGGCCCATTCAGCCCCTTCTCGAGCCTGTTACACAGGAACAGGAGGATCCCATTCAGCCCCTTCTCGAGCCTGTTACACAGGAACAGGAGGATCCCATTCAGCCCCTTCCCGAGCCTGTTATACTGGAACAGGGGAAGGACCATTCAACACCTTCTCGAGCCTGTTACACAGGAACAGGAGGGGGCCCCATTCAGCCCCTTCTCGAGCCTGTTACACAGGAACAGGATGAGGCCCATTCAGCCCCTTCTCGAGGCTTTTACACAGGAACAGGAGGATCCCATTCAGCCCCTTCTCGAGCCTGTAAGACAGGAACAGGAGGAGGACCATTCAGCCCCATCTCGAGCCTGTTACACAGGAACAGGAGGATCCCATTCAGCCCCTTCTCGAGCCTGTTACACAGGAACAGGAGGAGGCCCATTCAGCCCCTTCTCGAGCCTGTTACACAGGAACAGAGGAGACCCATTCAGTCCCTTCTCGAGCCTGTTACACAGGAACAGGAGGATCCCATTCAGCCCCTTCTCGAGCCTGTTACACAGGAACAGGAGGATCCCATTCAGCCCCTTCTCGAGTCTGTTATACAGGAACAGGAGGATCCCATTCAGCCCCTTCTCGAGCCTGTTACACAGGAACAGGAGGATCCCATTCAGCCTCTCGAGCCTGTTACACAGGAACAGGAGGATCCCATTCAGCCCCTTCTCGAGCCTGTTACACAGGAACAGGAGGATCCCATTCAGCCCCTTCTCGAGCCTGTTATACTGGAACAGGGGAAGGACCATTCAACACCTTCTCGAGCCTGTTACACAGGAAGAGGAGGGGGCCCCATTCAGCCCCTTCTCGAGGCTGTTACACAGGAACAGGATGAGGCCCATTCAGCCCCTTCTCGAGGCTTTTACACAGGAACAGGAGGATCCCATTCAGCCCCTTCTCGAGCCTGTAAGACAGGAACAGGAGGAGGACCATTCAGCCCCATCTCGAGCCTGTTACACAGGAACAGGAGGAGGCCCATTCAGCCCCTTCTCCAGCCGGTTACACAGGAACAGGAGGAGGCACATTAAGCCCCTTCTTGAGCCTGTTACACAGGAACAGGAGGAGGCACATTAAGCCCCTTCTTGAGCCCGTTACACAGGAACAGGTGGAGGCTCATTCAGCCCCGTCTGGAGCCTGTTACACAGGAACAGGAGGATCCCATTCAGCCCCTCGAGCCTGTTACACAGGAACAGGAGGATCCCATTCAGTCCCTTCTCGAGGCTGTTACACAGGAACAGGAGGAGGCCATTCAGCCCCTTCTCGAGCAAGTTGCACAGGAACAGGAGGAGCCCCATTCAGCCCCTTCTCGAACCTGTTACACAGGAACAGGATGATACCATTCAGCCCCTTCTCGAGCAAGTTGCACAGGAACAGGAGGATCCCATTCAGCCCCTTCTCGAGCAAGTTGCACAGGAACAGGAGGAGCCCATTCAGCCCCTTCTCGAGCCTGTTACACAGGAACAGGAGGATCCCATTCAGCCCTTCTCGAGCCTGTTACACAGGAACAGGAGGAGGCCATTCAGCCCCTCTCGAGCCTGTTACACAGGAACAGGAGGAGCCAATTCGGCCCCTTCTCTTGCCTGAAACACAGGAACAGGAGGAGGCCATTCAGCCCCTCTCGACCCTGTCACACAGGAACAGGAGGAGGCCATTCAGCCCCTCTTGACCCTGTTACACAGGAACAGGAGGATCCCATTCAGCCCCTTCTCGAGCCTGTTACACAGGAACAGGAGGATCCCATTCAGCCCCTTCTCGAGCCTGTTACACAGGAACAAGAGGAGACCCATTCAGCCCCTTCTCGAGCCTGTTACACAGGAACAGGGGGAGGACCATTCAACACCTTCTCGAGCCTGTAAGACAGGAACAGGAGGATCCCATTCAGCCCCTTCTCGAGCCTGTTACACAGGAACAGGAGGATCCCATTCAGCCCCTTCTCGAGCCTGTTACACAGGAACAGGAGGAGGACAATTCAGCCCCTTCTCGAGCCTGTTACACAGGAACAGGAGGATCCCATTCAGCCCCTTCTCGAGCCTGTTACACAGGAACAGGAGGATCCCATTCAGCCCCTTCTCGAGCCTGTTACACAGGAACAGGAGGATCCCATTCAGCCCCTTCTCGAGCCTATTACACAGGAACAGGAGGATCCCATTCAGCCCCTTCTCGAGCCTGTTACACAGGAACAGGAGGATCCCATTCAGCCTCTCGAGCCTGTTACACAGGAACAGGAGGATCCCATTCAGCCCCTTCTCGAGCCTGTTACACAGGAACAGGAGGATCCCATTCAGCCCCTTCTCGAGCCTGTTACACAGGAACAGGAGGAGGCCCATTCAGCCCCTTCTCGAGCCTGTTACACAGGAACAGGAGGAGGCCCATTCAGCCCCTTCTCGAGCCTGTTACACAGGAACAGGAGGATCCCATTCAGCCCCTTCTCGAGCCTGTTACACAGGAACAGGAGGATCCCATTCAGCCCCTTCGCAAGCCTGTTATACAGGAACAAGGGGAGGACCATTCAACACCTTCTCGAGCCTGTTACACAGGAACAGGAGGGGGCCCCATTCAGCCCCTTCTCGAGCCTGTTACACAGGAACAGGATGAGGCCCATTCAGCCCCTTCTCGAGGCTTTTACACAGGAACAGGAGGATCCCATTCAGCCCCTTCTCGAGCCTGTAAGACAGGAACAGGAGGAGGACCATTCAGCCCCATCTCGAGCCTGTTACACAGGAAAAGGAGGAGGTCCATTCAGCCCCTTCTCCAGCCGGTTACACAGGAACAGTAGGAGGCACATTAAGCCCCTTCTTGAGCCTGTTACACAGGAACAGGAGGAGGCACATTAAGCCCCTTCTTGAGCCCGTTACACAGGAACAGGTGGAGGCTCATTCAGCCCCTTCTGGAGCCTGTTACACAGGAACAGGAGGATCCCATTCAGCCCCTCGAGCCTGTTACACAGGAACAGGAGGAGGCCATTCAGCCCCTTCTCGAGCAAGTTGCACAGGAACAGGAGGAGCCCCATTCAGCCCCTTCTCGAACCTGTTACACAGGAACAGGATGATACCATTCAGCCCCTTCTCGAGCAAGTTGCACAGGAACAGGAGGATCCCATTCAGCCCCTTCTCGAGCAAGTTGCACAGGAACAGGAGGAGCCCCATTCAGCCCCTTCTCGAGCCTGTTACACAGGAACAGGAGGAGCCCCATTCAGCCCCTTCTCGAGCCTGTTACACAGGAACAGGATGATACCATTCAGCCCCTTCTCGAGCAAGTTGCACAGGAACAGGAGGATCCCATTCAGCCCCTTCTCGAGCAAGTTGCACAGGAACAGGAGGAGCCCCATTCAGCCCCTTCTCGAACCTGTTACACAGGAACAGGAGGATCCCATTCAGCCCCTTCTCGAGCCTGTTACACAGGAACAGGAGGATCCCATTCAGCCCTTTCTCGAGCCTGTTACACAGGAACAGGAGGAGACCAATTCTGCCCCTTCTCGAGCCTGTTACATAGGAACAGGAGGATCCCATTCAGCCCCTTCTCGAGCCTGTTACACAGGAACAGGAGGAGGCCCATTCAGCCCCGTCTCGAGCCTGTTACACAGGAACAGGAGGAGGCCCATTCAGCCCCTTCCCGAGCCTGTTATACAGGAACAGGGGAAGGACCATTCAGCCCCTTCTCAAGCCTGTAACGCAGGAACAGGAGGAGGGCAATTCAGCCCCTACTCGAGCCTGTTACACAGGATCAGGAGGAGGCCCATTCAGCCCCTTATTGAGCCTGTTACACAGGAACAGGTGGAGGCCCATTCAGCCCCTTCTCGAGCCTGTTACACAGGAACAGGAGGCACATTCAGCCCCTTCTTGAGCCCGTTACACAGGAACAGGGCGAGGCCCATTCAGCCCCTTCCCGCGCCTGTTATACAGGAAGAGGGGGAGGACCATTCAACTCCTTCTCGAGCCTGTAAGACAGGAACAGGAGGATCCCATTCAGCCCCTTCTCGAGCCTGTTACACAGGAACAGGAGGATCCCATTCAGCCCCTTCTCGAGCCTGTTACACAGGAACAGGAGGAGGCCAATTCAGCCACTTCTCGAGCCTGTTACACAGGAACAGGAGGATCCCATTCAGCCCCTTCTCGAGCCTGTTACACAGGAACAGGAGGAGGACAATTCAGCCCCTTCTCGAGCCTGTTACACAGGAACAGGAGGATCCCATTCAGCCCCTTCTCGAGCCTGTTACACAGGAACAGGAGGATCTCATTCAGCCCCTTGAGCCTGTTACACAGGAACAGGAGGAGGCCATTCAGCCCCTTCTCGAGCCTGTTACACAGGAACAGGAGGAGCCCATTCAGCCCCTTCTCGAGCCTGTTACACAGGAACAGGAGGATCCCATTCAGCCCCTTCTCGAGGCTGTTGCACAGGAACAGGAGGATCCCATTCAGCCCCTTCTCGAGCCTGTTACACAGGAACAGGAGGATCCCATTCAGCCCCTTCTCGAGCCTGTTACACAGGAACAGGAGGATCCCATTCAGCCCCTTCTCGAGCCTGTTACACAGGAACAGGAGAATCCCAATCAGCCCCTTCTCGAGCCTGTTACACAGGAACAGGAGGATCCCATTCAGCCCCTCGAGTCTGTTACACAGGAACAGGAGGATCCCATTCAGCCCCTTCTCGAGTCTGTTACACAGGAACAGGAGGATCCCATTCAGCCCCTCGAGTCTGTTACACAGGAACAGGAGGAGCCCATTCAGCCCCTCGAGCCTGTTACACAGGAACAGGAGGGTCCCATTCAGCCCCTTCTCGAGCCTGTACACAGGAACAGGAGGATCCCATTCAGCCCCTTCTCGAGCCTGTTACACAGGAACAGGAGGATCCCATTCAGCCCCTTCTCGAGCCTATTACACAGGAACAGGAGGATCCCATTCAGCCCCTTCTCGAGCCTGTTACACAGGAACAGGAGGATCCCATTCAGCCCCTCGAGCCTGTTACACAGGAACAGGAGGATCCCATTCAGCCCCTTCTCGAGCCTGTTACACAGGAACAGGAGGATCCCATTCAGCCCCTTCTCGAGCCTGTTACACAGGAACAGGAGGATCCCATTCAGCCCCTTCTCGAGCCTGTTACACAGGAACAGGAGGATCCCATTCAGCCCCTTCTCGAGCCTATTACACAGGAACAGGAGGATCCCATTCAGCCCCTTCTCGAGCCTGTTACACAGGAACAGGAGGATCCCATTCAGCCCCTCGAGCCTGTTACACAGGAACAGGAGGATCCCATTCAGCCCCTTCTCGAGCCTGTTACACAGGAACAGGAGGATCCCATTCAGCCCCTTCTCGAGTCTGTTACACAGGAACAGGAGGATCCCATTCAGCCCCTTCTCGAGCCTGTTACACAGGACCAGGAGGATCCCATTCAGCCCCTTCTCGAGCCTGTTACACAGGAACAGGAGGATCCTATTCAGCCCCTTCTCGAGCCTGTTACACAGGAACAGGAGAATCCCATTCAGCCCCTCGAGCCTGTTACACAGGAACAGGAGGATCCCATTCAGCCCCTCGAGCCTGTTACACAGGAACAGGAGGATCCCATTCAGCCCCTTCTCGAGCCTGTTACACAGGAACAGGAGGATCCCATTCAGCCCCTTCTCGAGCCTGTTACACAGGAACAGGAGGATCCCTTTTCAGCCCCTCGAGCCTGTTACACAGGAACAGGAGGAGGCCGTTCAGCCCCTTGTCGAGCCTGTTACACAGGAACAGGAGGATCCCATTCAGCCCCTTCTCGAGCCTGTTACACAGGAACAGGAGGAGGCCCATTCAGCCCCTTCTCGAGCCTGTTACACAGGAACAGGAGGATCCCATTCAGCCCCTTCTCGAGTCTGTTACACAGGAACAGGAGGATCCCATTCAGCCCCTCGAGCCTGTTACACAGGAACAGGAGGAGGCCGTTCAGCCCCTTGTCGAGCCTGTTACACAGGAACAGGAGGAGGCCCATTCAGCCCCTCGAGCCTGTTACACAGGAACAGGAGGAACCCATTCAGCCCCTTCTCGAGCCTGTTACACAGGAACAGGAGGATCCCATTCAGCCCCTTCTCGAGCCTGTTACACAGGAACAGGAGGATCCCATTCAGCCCCCTCCTCGAGCCTGTTACACAGGAACAGGAGGAGGCCCACTCAGCCCCTTCTCGAGCCTGTTACACAGGAACAGGAGGATACCATTCAGCCCCTTCTCGAGTCTGTTACACAGGAACAGGAGGATCCCATTCAGCCCCTTCTCGAGCCTGTTACACAGGAACAGGATGAGGCCCATTCAGCCCCTTCTCGAGCCTGTTACACAGGAACAGGAGGAGGCCCATTCAGCCCCTTCTCGAGCCTGTTTCACAAGAACAGGAGGATCCCATTCAGCCCCTTCTCGAGCCTGTTACACAGGAACAGGAGGAGGCCATTCAGCCCCTTCTCGAGCCTGTTACACAGGAACAGGAGGATCCCATTCAGCCCCTTCTCGAGCCTGTTACACAGGAACAGGAGGATCCCATTCAGCCCCTTCTCGAGCCTGTTACACAGGAACAGGAGGATCCCATTCAGCCCCTTCTCGAGCCTGTTACACAGGAACAGGAGGATCCCATTCAGCCCCTTCTCGAGCCTGTTACACAGGAACAGGAGGATCCCATTCAGCCCCTTCTCGAGCCTGTTACACAGGAACAGGAGGAGGCCCATTCAGCCCCTTCTCGAGCCTGTTACACAGGAACAGGAGGAGGCCCATTCAGCCCCTTCTCGAGCCTGTTACACAGGAACAGGAGGATCCCATTCAGCCCCTTCTCGAGCCTGTTACACAGGAACAGGAGGAGGCCCATTCAGCCCCTTCTCGAGCCTGTTACACAGGAACAGGAGGAGGGCCATTCAGCCCCTTCTCGAGCCTGTTACAAAGGAACAGGAGGAGGCCATTCAGCCCCTTCTCGAGCCTGTTACACAGGAACAGGAGGAGGCCATTCAGCCCCTTCTCGAGCCTGTTACACAGGAACAGGAGGAGGCCATTCAGCCCCTTCTCGGGCCTGTTACACAGGAACAGGAGGAGGGCCATTCAGCCCCTTCTCGAGCCTGTTACACAGGAACAGGAGGAGGCCATTCAGCCCCTTCTCGAGCCTGTTACACAGGAACAGGAGGAGGCCATTCAGCCCCTTCTCGAGCCTGTTACACAGGAACAGGAGGATCCCATTCAGCCCCTCAAGCCTGTTACACAGGAACAGGAGGATCCCATTCAGCCCCTTCTCGAGCCTGTTACACAGGAACAGGAGGATCCCATTCAGCCCCTTCTCGAGCCTGTTACACAGGAACAGGAGGATCCCATTCAGCCCCTTCTCGAGCCTGTTACACAGGAACAGGAGGATCCCATTCAGCCCCTTCTCGAGCCTGTTACACAGGAACAGGAGGAGGCCCATTCAGCCCCTCGAGTCTGTTACACAGGAACAGGAGGAGGCCCATTCAGCCCCTTCTCGAGCCTGTTACACAGGAACAGGAGGATCCCATTCAGCCCCTTCTCGAGCCTGTTACACAGGAACAGGAGGAGGCCCATTCAGCCCCTCGAGCCTGTTACACAGGAACAGGAGGATCCCATTCAGCCCCTCGAGCCTGTTACACAGGAACAGGAGGATCCCATTCAGCCCCTCGAGCCTGTTACACAGGAACAGGAGGATCCCATTCAGCCCCTCGAGCCTGTTACACAGGAACAGGAGGATCCCATTCAGCCCCTTCTCAAGCCTGTTACACAGTAACAGGAGGATCCCATTCAGCCCCTTCTCGAGCCTGTTACACAGGAACAGGAGGAACCCATTCAGCCCCTTCTCGAGCCTGTTACACAGGAACAGTAGGAGGCCCATTCAGCCCCTTCTCGAGCCTGTTATACAGGAACAGGAGGATCCCATTCAGCCCCTTCTCGAGCCTGTTACACAGGAACAGGAGGATCCCATTCAGTCCCTTCTCGAGGCTGTTACACAGGAACAGGAGGAGGCCCATTCAGCCCCTTCTCGAGCCTGTTACACAGGAACAGGAGGATCCCATTCAGCCCCTTCTCGAGCCTGTTACACAGGAACAGGAGGATCCCATTCAGCCCCTTCTCGAGCCTGTTACACAGGAACAGGAGGAGGCCATTCAGCCCCTTCTCGAGCCTGTTACACAGGAACAGGAGGATCCCATTCAGCCCCTTCTCGAGCCTGTTACACAGGAACAGGAGGAGGCCCATTCAGCCCCTTCTCGAGCCTGTTACACAGGAACAGGAGGAGTCCCATTCAGCCCCTTCCCGAGCCTGTACACAGGAACAGGAGGATCCCATTCA
>NW_024470894.1:0-36688 GCF_017639515.1 Carcharodon carcharias
ATGCGACACCCTCCAACCCAGGTCCCCGATAGAAAGGGGGAGGACACCTCCGTAGAGGGCCTCCCATCGAGGGCCTCCGCTGCCGGACGGCAACAAGGCACGCCAGGGCGTGTCCGGTCGACGGACAAGGGCGAGAAAATGGAAGGTGTGCAGCAGCAGTCCGTACAAAAAGCCCCTCTTTGCCGTGCCAAAAGGCACAGAGGGCATGTCCCCGAGGCGGCTCATATTGTAGGGCACCAGCACCCGAGGGAGGGTTCGGGGCTTGGGGCCAATGTGGAATTCCGTCCGAACAGGGGAACGCTCAGACGGAAGACCACCGCGCACCTGGGCCGCCTCAAGACCCAAAATAACGTCGGGTCCGAGCACGACCGTTCTCAGGTCTTGGATGGCATCGGCTGCGACCTGGACACTCACAGACGCGCGTCGCGCCAACTCCTGCGGGAGCATCCAGCCCAGTCCTCCGCCACCCAGCACGTCCCCGATCCTGGTCACCCCTGCGGCCACAGCCCTCCTCTCCGCCAACCACTGAAAAGGACGGAGGGGCGGATTCCTGAGCAGCGGCTCTCTGACGATAGCCGCTACTCCTGACAGGGGAGAGCTGCGTCGCGAGGCGACCACTTTCCAGACTTTGATCAGCTCCTGGTAAAAGACGGGCAACGCCTGCAAGGAGCCACCGAGGCCCAGCTGTTCTATAAACAGGAGCTGCACGTCATAATTCAGGCCGTGCACCTGACGGAAGAAATACGTCATCAGGGCACACCATCTAGGAGGAGGCTCGACGTAGAGGTTTCGCTGCAGGGTCTGAAGGCGGAAAGTCGCCACCTGTGTGCGTAGGCACACTAGCGCCTGACCACCCTCCCTAAGCGGGAGACTCAGAACCTCGGCAGCGACCCAGTGCAATCTTTTGTCCCAGAAGAAGTCGACTAACAATCTCTGGATTCTTGTGACAAAGCCCGGGGGAGGGGTCAAAGTGACCAGCCGATACCACAACATGGCGGCGATCAGCTGGTTTATGACCAGAACTCGACCTCGGTAAGATAGCACTCGGAGCAGTCCTGTCCAGCGCCGCAGGCGAGCGGTGACTTTCGTCTCCAGTTCCTGCCAGTTTGCCGGCCAGGATTCCTCAGCGGGGCAGAGATGGACCCCCAGGTAGAGGAGGCTGGTCCTGCTCCAGGTGAAAGGCCTGAGCTCCTCGGGTAGGGGATCCATCTGCCACTGACCGACCAGGAGTCCAGAACACTTACCCCAGTTGATCCTGGCAGAAGAAGCGGCAGAGTAGACCTCCTGGCACTCGCGCATCCTCCGCAGGTCAGCCGGGTCACTAAACATAAGGAGCACGTCATCGGCGTAAGCCGAAAGGACCACCCCGATGCCCGGCCCGCGCAGAACCAATCCCGACAACCTCCTCCGCAAGAGGCGCAGGAAAGGCTCCACGCAAATAGAATACAACTGGCCAGACAGGGGGCAGCCCTGACGTACCCCTCTCCCAAAGCGAAGGGGCGCCGTCAGGGACCCGTTAACCTTCACTAGACACTCCGCGGCGGTGTACAGAAGTCGGATCCGGGCGACAAAATGCGTCCCGAACCCGAAAGCTCGCAGAGTTCCGAGTAAGTATTCGTGATCCACCCTGTCGAACGCCTTCTCCTGATCGAGAGACAGGAAGGCGCTCGACAGACCAGCCCTCTGGGAATGGTGGATGATGTCCCGGACCAGATGGATGTTATCATAAATGGTTCGGTCCGGGACGGTGTAGGACTGGTCAGGGTGGATCATGTGGTCCAGCACGGTGCCGAGCCGAGAAGACATGGCTCGGGCGAAGATTTTGTAGTCCGTGCTGAGGAGGGAGACCGGGCGCCAGTTTTTAAGAAGGCGGAGATCCCCCTTCTTCGGCAGCAGGGCAATCACGGCCCTGCGCCACGAAAGGGGCATCTCCCCGGTAGCAATGCTCTCCCCCAGGACCCCCGCGAAGTCGCTCCCCAAGACGTCCCAGAACGCCCTGAAGAACTCCACGGTCAGCCCGTCTAGTCCCGGGGTTTTGCCCCTAGAAAGACCGTCGAGTGCGCCGGTCAGCTCCCCCAGACTTATAGGGGAGTCGAGCTTTCCGGCGCACTCCGGGCCGACCTGCGGCAGGTCCTCCCACAAAACTCTGCAAGCTTCCTCACTGGACGGATCCGGAGAGAAAAGGGCAGTGTAGTAATCTCGGGCAATGGCCCTGATGCCCTCCGGATCCGAGACAAGGGATCCGTCGTCGGCCAGCAGCGTAAAGAGCTGCTTACGGACCCCGTGCCTTTTTTCCAGTGAGTAGAAGAAGGGAGAGCCACGGTCCATCTCCTTAAGGAAACAGATCCGCGACCTCACGAACGCGCCCCGAGACCCGACCAGTTGCAGGTCCCGCAGCGCGCCCTTCTTCTCATCGTACACCGACCGCAGGGCCGGGTCCGCGTCGGGCTGACGGAGACGTGCCTCCAGGTCGAGCACCTCCTTCTCCAACTCCTCGACCCTGGATTTGCGTCTCTTTGTCGACCCCTTCGCGTACTCTTGACAGAAAACTCGGACGTGAGCTTTGCCCACGTCCCACCATAGCCTCAAGGAGGGGAAGCCTCCCCGCTTCCTTCTCCAGCCGGCCCAGAAGCGACGGAACGAGTCCAGGAACCGCTGGTCTTCCAACAACAGGTTATTAAAATGCCAGTACGCGGACCCCGTCCGAGCGCAGAACGAAGTGAGCTCCGCCCACACCAGACGGTGGTCCGTGCACGGAACCTGCTGTATAGAAGCAGCCGGAACGCAGGACACGTACGCCTTCGAAACGTAAAGGCGGTCGAGTCTGGACGCTCCGACTCCAGGTGACACAAAGGTGAACACGCTGGAGTCAGGATGGAGATTTCGCCAGACGTCCACTAAGTCGAAGGACCTGACCAGGTCCCGCAACTTACTCACACCTCGCGTGCAGTGCGGGGTACCGTGACGGTCCCGGACCCCGAGGGTGCAATTGAAATCCCCCCCGAGGACGATGCACTCGCCAGCGTCGATGGAGCCGAGATGAGTGGACACTTCTTCAAAGAAGCTCGCTTGCTGCTGCGTGCCCAGGGGAGCGTACACATTCACAAAGTGAAGCACCGCCCCCCCCAGACGCACAGTCAGGTGCAGCAACCGGCCTGGCACTGGCTCCTTGACCCCCAAGATCTCCGGCTGAAAATGCGGGGCCAACAAGATAGCCACCCCGCCAGAATTGGAGGCTAGGTGACTCATGTAGACCCCCCCTCGCCACTCCAGGAGCCACGTGGCTTCGTCTCCCGGAACGGTATGGGTTTCTTGCAGGAAGCACAACGCATACTTCCCGTCCCTGAGGACCGAGAAGTTCTGGAACCTGCGCTGTGCGGCCCTGCTGCCGCGGATGTTGAGGCTGGCTATAGTCGTCTTCATTGTCAAAGGTACATCAAATCTTCACCTTAAGTCATTAAAAAGAAGAAGAGGACTTTTTAGTCCTTCCTCTCCTTCAGGAGCCCAGCGAGAAACGTTTGGACCCTCCGCCGCGCGTTCCTATCCAACTCAGGAGACTTGAGAGCCTCGCGAGTGGACCAGAACACCAGCGGAAAAGAATGCCACCGGTCCAAGGCCAACTGAACCCTGTCTCGGCGACCGCGATGACTCGCCAAAAAGTCCCGGAGTTCCCTTGGGGGGATGAGGGGGGAGTCAGTGGAGGGCACCAGGGGATCCACCGCCTCGCTTGAGAGCGACTCAGCGTAATCTCCAGCGCTCACCACGGACACCCCGTCCTCCTCCAGGTCGTCGCCTCCAGCTTCCGACCCCTCCCCCGCATTGAGTACGGGGGCTGATTCGGAGCTGCCAGCTGGCCCCACCTGTACCTCGATCCCACCCCCAGGATCAAGGCCAGAGGGGTCCTCTCTGGTCTCCTCTAAACGTTTTGGGTCAGAGGGCAGCGGCAGTTCTGATGCCCGCTCTCCTCCCGGCACCGGGTCGTCCGGGGAGCTCAGGACAAGCTCCTGACCTAAAACTAGGACGCCCGGTGCTAAGGTTTGGGAGGGAGCGGGAAGGCCTTCCTTTTCGCCGCCACCCAATGACCCGTTGACATTTTTTAAATTTTGAAAGTTGCAGTCCCCCGATGAGCCAGAAGGTACCTCGGGGGTATCGAGGGTCTCTGAGTCGGGCACCACCTCAAGGGAGGTGCCTTCAGTGACCCCCGAGGGGCCCTGTTCAGGGGACTGCAGCAGGTTGACAGGGGTAACAGTGGTGGGAGTCGGTGCAGGGGTTTTGAGTTCCCCCAGAGGACAGGGTGAGATTTTACTTGGCGGAGACGCCACCACCTCTTCATCGGGGGAAGGGACACACCCAACTTCTTCAGTTTGGGCATCACCCACCTCCTCCTCCGAAGCGTGACGTCTCTTCCGGGTCAGGCTGGGGGCTAGGGAGACCTCCATTTCCGAGGCCCCCTCCTCCTTGTCCAGCCCTCCCGGACACTCCACCCTCTGGGTTTTGGGTGTCAGATACCCCGGCTCGGGGTCCCGCGTCTTTTCCCCGCCGGCCCCGGGAGCACGCGCAGAAACGACGCCGGGCCCAGCACTCGGCGCCTTAGCACCCACGGGCCCGGGAGCACACGCGGACACGACGCCGAGGGCCGGATGATGTCTTTTCCCCCGAGCCGGTGCTTGCAGGTGTTTGGGGGTTTTGGGGCGTTTCAGGGGCCGCCTCCAGGTTGCGGGTCTTCCTCCGCGCCTTCTTACGGCGCGGGGGCTCTCCGCCCGCCTCACCGGCAGCCGAGATGGCAGTGGCCGCCGGCGTCGCTTCCCCTTGCGGGGAGGGAGATGGAGTGGTGGCGGGGGGAGGAGGGGCGGTGCCAGCCGTGGCCGCTTGGGTGGGGCTCGTGGCCTTGGAGGCGGGGCAGTTCTTCCTCACGTGCCCCGCCTCCTTACAAGCATGGCACCGCACGCCCTCCACGGTCCAGAAGACCCGATAGGCGGTCCCCTCAAAATTGATAACGAAGGCCCCCTCCAGGCACTCCTCCCGGGCCAAGCGGACAAATACCTGGCGCCGGAAGGAGTACACATGGCGGAGGGCCGAGTCTTTGAGGCTGAGCGGGATTGGTGCAACCCCCGACCTGACCTCCCCCAATTTATTAAGGTGGGGGAGGAGGAGCTCACTGGATAGAATAGGCGGGACGTTCGAAATAATAATTCTCTGGGCGGTGGCCTCAAGGGGGTCCACCGCCAGAAAAGTCCCGCCCACAGTGAGTCCTTTTTGCAGGGCGAGGTGCACCGCCCGCTCGGACCTCAAGAAGAATATGGCTTTCCCATACATTTTAGAGGCCGCGACAATAGCTGAGGGGCCGACGACCCCAGCCATAGCCTTTACGCAGGCCTCTATTGTCATTTCAGGGTGAGCATAGCTCTTTACCCCAAGGGCACTGGTCAGGAGGCGGAAAGGTGACAGGGCAGCGGGAGCAGCTGGAGCCGCAGAAGCAACCACCCCCGCATACGTTTTCTTTTTTTGAGGCCCTGCCACCGGTGACAAAACCGCCTCCACATTAGCCCTCGAGGGCCCGGCCACAGGCGATGGTGAATTGGCCTTAGGGCCAGAGCCACGCCCACCCCGGGAAGGATTGGCCATTTTGTTTATTTTCTTTTTATATATTTTTTTTATATATATAGGGAGGAAAGGGGGTGGGGTAGAGAGGTAGAAACAACCTCCCCTCTTTTAGGCAGGAGAGGAGAGGAGGGAGAGGAGTAAAAGACAGGGAGGCACAGGAGGGAAAGAGGTAAATGTCCAGGTGGGTGTCCTCGATGGTGGATGGACGGTGGGTGGGGGCCTGATGTTCTTCAGGCAGGGGGAGGCGATGTCTTCACCAGCTATTGCTGGCCTTACTGGGAAAAGGGCTGGGTTGGGGGGAGGGGTGGCAGAAAGATGGTTTCAGCACACACACACACCCTCCCTCTCTTCCTTCCCCAACTCCTCTGGCAGTCTTCTTGCCTCCCCCTACAAAACACAGTCCTTAATTGCCCCCACCTTAAACAAAAATACACAGTTCAGACACCCACCTAGGATGTTGTTTTTCAACTCAGTCCTGGCCTCCTGGCCTTTCTGTCCTGTAGCAACAGTAGCAACTGTTCTCTTCTCTCCCTCTCTCTCCTTTAGCAGCAATGGAGGAGCAGCAGCAGAAGCAGCAGCAGCACACAGCAGAAGCAACAACCCCAAAGGCAGCAGCAGAAACAGTTGAAACACTGAGGAGCAGCAACACCAACACCACACACCTTCTCTCCTCAGTATCAGGAAACCAACTGAATCCACAATTACCTCCACGAGATCGTTAAGAAGATGAACTCTTGATTCATAGTTTGCCATCGTGAGATTTGAACTCTTGATAATCTTTTAAATGAAAACCAAATGAACAAAATTGGGATAAATCAGGCACAGCCCCTAATTCAGGTCAGCTGTAAAACCAAGAACAAAGTTTAAAGGAAACTTACAAACTTTAAATCAAAATGTGATTAAAGGGGTCAACAAAACACCCCAGTCCCCGCGGTGCCCACCGAGCACGGAAGGCCTCGAGAGTGCCAGCAGACACCGCGTGCTCCTTCTCCAGGGACATCCGGCAGCGAACGTAGCTGCGGAAGAGGGACAAACAATCGGGCGGGACTCCCCCGTCGATCGCCCGCTGCCTGGACCTGTTAATGGCCAACTTGGCCAGGCCCAGGAGCAGGTTCACGAGGAGGTCCTCCTCCTTCCCGACCCCCTTCCGCACCGGGTGCCCATAGATCAGGAGCGTGGGGCTGAAGTGCAAACAAAACATCAATAAAAGGTTTTTCAAATAACTAAAAAGGGAGTGCAGCCTACAACACCCTATGTATACATGGTCCACGGACTCCACAAGACCGCAAAAAGGGCATGTGTCCTGAGAGTCCGTGAACCTATGCATCCTCTTATTATAAGGGACTGCTGCATGCAACACCCTCCAACCCAGGTCCCCGATAGAAAGGGGGAGGACACCTCCGTAGAGGGCCTCCCATCGAGGGCCTCCGCCGCCGGACGGCAACAAGGCACGCCAGGGCGTGTCCGGTCGACGGACAAGGGCGAGAAAATGGAAGGTGTGCAGCAGCAGTCCGTACAAAAAGCCCCTCTTTGCCGTGCCAAAAGGCACAGAGGGCATGTCCCCGAGGCGGCTCATATTGAGGGGCACCAGCACCCGAGGGAGGGTTCGGGGCTTGGGGCCAATGTGGAATTCCGTCCGAACAGGGGAACGCTCAGACGGAAGACCACCGCGCACCTGGGCCACCTCAAGACCCAAAATAACGTCGGGTCCGAGCACGACCGTTCTCAGGTCTTGGATGGCATCGGCTGCGACCTGGACACTCACAGACGCGCGTCGCGCCAACTCCTGCGGGAGCATCCAGCCCAGTCCTCCGCCACCCAGCACGTCCCCGATCCTGGTCACCCCTGCGGCCACAGCCCTCCTCTCCGCCAACCACTGAAAAGGACGGAGGGGCGGATTCCTGAGCAGCGGCTCTCTGACGATAGCCGCTACTCCTGACGGGGGAGAGCTGCGTCGCGAGGCGACCACTTTCCAGACTTTGATCAGGTCCTGGTAAAAGACGGGCAACGCCTGCAAGGAGCCACCGAGGCCCAGCTGTTCTATAAACAGGAGCTGCACGTCATAATTCAGGCCGTGCACCTGACGGAAGAAATACGTCATCAGGGCACACCATCTAGGAGGAGGCTCGACGTAGAGGTATCGCTGCAGGGTCTGAAGGCGGAAAGTCGCCACCTGTGTGCGTAGGCACACTAGCGCCTGACCACCCTCCCTAAGCGGGAGACTCAGAACCTCGGCAGCGACCCAGTGCAATCTTTTGTCCCAGAAGAAGTCGACTAACAATCTCTGGATTCTTGTGACAAAGTCCGGGGGAGGGGTCAAAGTGACCAGCCGATACCACAACATGGCGGCGATCAGCTGGTTTATGACCAGAACTCGACCTCGGTAAGATAGCACTCGGAGCAGTCCTGTCCAGCGCCGCAGGCGAGCGGTGACTTTCGTCTCCAGTTCCTGCCAGTTTGCCGGCCAGGATTCCTCAGCGGGGCAGAGATGGACCCCCAGGTAGAGGAGGCTGGTCCTGCTCCAGGTGAAAGGCCTGAGCTCCTCGGGTAGGGGATCCATCTGCCACTGACCGACCAGGAGTCCAGAACACTTACCCCAGTTGATCCTGGCAGAAGAAGCGGCAGAGTAGACCTCCTGGCACTCGCGCATCCTCCGCAGGTCAGCCGGGTCACTAAACATAAGGAGCACGTCATCGGCGTAAGCCGAAAGGACCACCCCGATGCCCGGCCCGCGCAGAACCAATCCCGACAACCTCCTCCGCAAGAGGCGCAGGAAAGGCTCCACGCAAATAGAATACAACTGGCCAGACAGGGGGCAGCCCTGACGTACCCCTCTCCCAAAGCGAAGGGGCGCCGTCAGGGACCCGTTAACCTTCACTAGACACTCCGCGGCGGTGTACAGAAGTCGGATCCGGGCGACAAAATGCGTCCCGAACCCGAAAGCTCGCAGAGTTCCGAGTAAGTATTCGTGATCCACCCTGTCGAACGCCTTCTCCTGATCGAGAGACAGGAAGGCGCTCGACAGACCAGCCCTCTGGGAATGGTGGATGATGTCCCGGACCAGATGGATGTTATCATAAATGGTTCGGTCCGGGACGGTGTAGGACTGGTCAGGGTGGATCATGTGGTCCAGCACGGTGCCGAGCCGAGAAGACATGGCTCGGGCGAAGATTTTGTAGTCCGTGCTGAGGAGGGAGACCGGGCGCCAGTTTTTAAGAAGGCGGAGATCCCCCTTCTTCGGCAGCAGGGCAATCACGGCCCTGCGCCACGAAAGGGGCATCTCCCCGGTAGCAATGCTCTCCCCCAGGACCCCCGCGAAGTCGCTCCCCAAGACGTCCCAGAACGCCCTGAAGAACTCCACGGTCAGCCCGTCTAGTCCCGGGGTTTTGCCCCTAGAAAGACCGTCGAGTGCGCCGGTCAGCTCCCCCAGACTTATAGGGGAGTCGAGCTTTCCGGCGCACTCCGGGCCGACCTGCGGCAGGTCCTCCCACAAAACTCTGCAAGCTTCCTCACTGGACGGATCCGGAGAGAACAGGGCAGTGTAGTAATCTCGGGCAATGGCCCTGATGCCCTCCGGATCCGAGACAAGGGATCCGTCGTCGGCCAGCAGCGTAAAGAGCTGCTTACGGACCCCGTGCCTTTTTTCCAGTGAGTAGAAGAAGGGAGAGCCACGGTCCATCTCCTTAAGGAAACAGATCCGCGACCTCACGAACGCGCCCCGAGACCCGACCAGTTGCAGGTCCCGCAGCGCGCCCTTCTTCTCATCGTACACCGACCGCAGGGCCGGGTCCGCGTCGGGCTGACGGAGACGTGCCTCCAGGTCGAGCACCTCCTTCTCCAACTCCTCGACCCTGGATTTGCGTCTCTTTGTCGACCCCTTCGCGTACTCTTGACAGAAAACTCGGACGTGAGTCTTGCCCACGTCCCACCATAGCCTCAAGGAGGGGAAGCCTCCCCGCTTCCTTCTCCAGCCGGCCCAGAAGCGACGGAACGAGTCCAGGAACCGCTGGTCTTCCAACAACAGGTTATTAAAATGCCAGTACGCGGACCCCGTCCGAGCGCAGAACGAAGTGAGCTCCGCCCACACCAGACGGTGGTCCGTGCACGGAACCTGCTGTATAGAAGCAGCCGGAACGCAGGACACGTACGCCTTCGAAACGTAAAGGCGGTCGAGTCTGGACGCTCCGACTCCAGGTGACACAAAGGTGAACACGCTGGAGTCAGGATGGAGATTTCGCCAGACGTCCACTAAGTCGAAGGACCTGACCAGGTCCCGCAACTTACTCACACCTCGCGTGCAGTGCGGGGTACCGTGACGGTCCCGGACCCCGAGGGTGCAATTGAAATCCCCCCCGAGGACGATGCACTCGCCAGCGTCGATGGAGCCGAGATGAGTGGACACTTCTTCAAAGAAGCTCGCTTGCTGCTGCGTGCCCAGGGGAGCGTACACATTCACAAAGTGAAGCACCGCCCCCCCCAGACGCACAGTCAGGTGCAGCAACCGGCCTGGCACTGGCTCCTTGACCCCCAAGATCTCCGGCTGAAAATGCGGGGCCAACAAGATAGCCACCCCGCCAGAATTGGAGGCTAGGTGACTCATGTAGACCCCCCCTCGCCACTCCAGGAGCCACGTGGCTTCGTCTCCCGGAACGGTATGGGTTTCTTGCAGGAAGCACAACGCATACTTCCCGTCCCTGAGGACCGAGAAGTTCTGGAACCTGCGCTGTGCGGCCCTGCTGCCGCGGATGTTGAGGCTGGCTATAGTCGTCTTCATTGTCAAAGGTACATCAAACCTTCACCTTAAGTCATTAAAAAGAAGAAGAGGACTTTTTAGTCCTTCCTCTCCTTCAGGAGCCCAGCGAGAAACGTTTGGACCCTCCGCCGCGCGTTCCTATCCAACTCAGGAGACTTGAGAGCCTCGCGAGTGGACCAGAACACCAGCGGAAAAGAATGCCACCGGTCCAAGGCCAACTGAACCCTGTCTCGGCGACCGCGATGACTCGCCAAAAAGTCCCGGAGTTCCCTTGGGGGGATGAGGGGGGAGTCAGTGGAGGGCACCAGGGGATCCACCGCCTCGCTTGAGAGCGACTCAGCGTAATCTCCAGCGCTCACCACGGACACCCCGTCCTCCTCCAGGTCGTCGCCTCCAGCTTCCGACCCCTCCCCCGCATTGAGTACGGGGGCTGATTCGGAGCTGCCAGCTGGCCCCACCTGTACCTCGATCCCACCCCCAGGATCAAGGCCAGAGGGGTCCTCTCTGGTCTCCTCTAAACGTTTTGGGTCAGAGGGCAGCGGCAGTTCTGATGCCCGCTCTCCTCCCGGCACCGGGTCGTCCGGGGAGCTCAGGACAAGCTCCTGACCTAAAACTAGGACGCCCGGTGCTAAGGTTTGGGAGGGAGCGGGAAGGCCTTCCTTTTCGCCGCCACCCAATGACCCGTTGACATTTTTTAAATTTTGAAAGTTGCAGTCCCCCGATGAGCCAGAAGGTACCTCGGGGGTATCGAGGGTCTCTGAGTCGGGCACCACCTCAAGGGAGGTGCCTTCAGTGACCCCCGAGGGGCCCTGTTCAGGGGACTGCAGCAGGTTGACAGGGGTAACAGTGGTGGGAGTCAGTGCAGGAGTTTTGAGTTCCCCCAGAGGACAGGGTGAGATTTTACTTGGCGGAGACGCCACCACCTCTTCATCGGGGGAAGGGACACACCCAACTTCTTCAGTTTGGGCATCACCCACCTCCTCCTCCGAAGCGTGACGTCTCTTCCGGGTCAGGCTGGGGGCTAGGGAGACCTCCATTTCCGAGGCCCCCTCCTCCTTGTCCAGCCCTCCCGGACACTCCAACCTCTGGGTTTTGGGTGTCAGATACCCCGGCTCGGGGTCCCGCGTCTCTTCCCCGCCGGCCCCGAGAGCACGCGCAGAAACGACGCCGGGCCCAGCACTCGGCGCCTTAGCACCCACGGGCCCGGGAGCACACGCGGACACGACGCCAGGGCCGGATGATGTCTTTTCCCCCGAGCCGGTGCTTGCAGGTGTTTGGGGGTTTTGGGGCGTTTCAGGGGCCGCCTCCAGGTTGCGGGTCTTCCTCCGCGCCTTCTTACGGCGCGGGGGCTCTCCGCCCGCCTCACCGGCAGCCGAGATGGCAGTGGCCGCCGGCGTCGCTTCCCCTTGCGGGGAGGGAGATGGAGTGGTGGCGGGGGGAGGAGGGGCGGTGCCAGCCGTGGCCGCTTGGGTGGGGCTCGTGGCCTTGGAGGCGGGGCAGTTCTTCCTCACGTGCCCCGCCTCCTTACAAGCATGGCACCGCACGCCCTCCACGGTCCAGAAGACCCGATAGGCGGTCCCCTCAAAATTGATAACGAAGGCCCCCTCCAGGCACTCCTCCCGGGCCAAGCGGACAAATACCTGGCGCCGGAAGGAGTACACATGGCGGAGGGCCGAGTCTTTGAGGCCGAGCGGGATTGGTGCAACCCCCGACCTGACCTCCCCCAATTTATTAAGGTGGGGGAGGAGGAGCTCACTGGATAGAATAGGCGGGACGTTCGAAATATTAATTCTCTGGGCGGTGGCCTCAAGGGGGTCCACCGCCAGAAAAGTCCCGCCCACAGTGAGTCCTTTTTGCAGGGCGAGGTGCACCGCCCGCTCGGACCTCAAGAAGAATATGGCCTTCCCATACATTTTAGAGGCCGCGACAATGGCTGAGGGGCCGACGACCCCAGCCATAGCCTTTACGCAGGCCTCTATTGTCATTTCAGGGTGAGCATAGCTCTTTACCCCAAGGGCCCTGGTCAGGAGGCGGAATGGTGACAGGGCAGCAGGAGCAGCTGGAGCCGCAGAAGCAACCACCCCCGCATAAGTTTTCTTTTTTTGAGGCCCTGCCACCGGTGACAAAACCGCCTCCACATTAGCCCTCGAGGGCCCGGCCACAGGCGATGGTGAATTGGCCTTAGGGCCAGAGCCACGCCCACCCCGGGAAGGATTGGCCATTTTGTTTTTTTCTTTTTATATTTTTTTTTATATATATAGGGAGGAAAGGGGGTGGGGGAGAGAGGTAGAAACAACCTCCCCTCTTTTAGGCAGGAGAGGAGAGGAAGGAGAAGAGTAAAAGACAGGGAGGCACAGGAGGGAAAGAGGTAAATGTCCAGGTGGGTGTCCTTGATGGTGGATGGACGGTGGGTGGGGGCCTGATGTTCTTCAGGCAGGGGGAAGGGGATGTCTTCACCAGCTATTGCTGGCCTTACTGGGAAAAGGGCTGGGTTGGGGGGAGGGGTGGCAGAAAGATGGTTTCAGCACACACACACACCCTCCCTCTCTTCCTTCCCCAACTCCTCTGGCAGTCTTCTTGCCTCCCCCTACAAAACACAGTCCTTAATTGCTCCCACCTTAAACAAAAATACACAGTTCAGACACCCACCTAGGATGTTGTTTTTCAACTCAGTCCTGGCCTTCCTCTGTCCTGTAACAACAGCAGCAACTGTTCTCTTCTCTCCCTCTCTCTCCTTTGTTACCACAGGGGCAAGGCAGCAGCAGCAGCACTGGAGGAGCAGCAGCAGCACACAGCAGAAGCAACAACCCCAAAGGCAGCAGCAGAAACAGTTGAAACACTGAGGAGCAGCAACACCAACACCACACACCTTCTCTCCTCAGTATCAGGTAACCAACTGAATCCACAATTACCTCCACGAGATCGCTAAGAAAATGAACTCTTGATAATCTTTTAAATGAAAACCAAATCAACAAAATTGGGATAAATCAGGCACAGCCCCTAATTCAGGTCAGCTGTAAAACCAAGAACAAAGTTTAAAGGAAACTTACAAACTTTAAATCAAAATGTGATTAAAGGGGTCAACAAAACACCCCAGTCCCCGCGGTGCCCACCGAGCACGGAAGGCCTCGAGAGTGCCAGCAGACACCGCGTGCTCCTTCTCCAGGGACATCCGGCAGCGAACGTAGCCGCGGAAGAGGGACAAACAATCGGGCGGGACTCCCCCGTCGATCGCCCGCTGCCTGGACCTGTTAATGGCCAACTTGGCCAGGCCCAGGAGCAGGTTCACGAGGAGGTCCTCCTCCTTCCCGACCCCCTTCCGCACCGGGTGCCCATAGATCAGGAGCGTGGGGCTGAAGTGCAAACAAAACATCAATAAAAGGTTTTTCAAATAACTAAAAAGGGAGTGCAGCCTACAACACCCTATGTATACATGGTCCACGGACTCCACAAGACCGCAAAAAGGGCATGTGTCCTGAGAGTCCGTGAACCTATGCTTCCTCTTATTATAAGGGACTGCTGCATGCAACACCCTCCAACCCAGGTCCCCGATAGAAAGGGGGAGGACACCTCCGTAGAGGGCCTCCCATCGAGGGCCTCCGCCACCGGACGGCAACAAGGCACGCCAGGGCGTGTCCGGTCGACGGACAAGGGCGAGAAAATGGAAGGTGTGCAGCAGCAGTCCATACAAAAAGCCCCTCTTTGCCGTGCCAAAAGGCACAGAGGGCATGTCCCCGAGGCGGCTCATATTGTGGGGCACCAGCACCCGAGGGAGGGTTCGGGGCTTGGGGCCAATGTGGAATTCCGTCCGAACAGGGGAACGCTCAGACGGAAGACCACCGCGCACCTGGGCCACCTCAAGACCCAAAATAACGTCGGGTCCGAGCACGACCGTTCTCAGGTCTTGGATGGCATCGGCTGCGACCTGGACACTCACAGACGCGTGTCACGCCAACTCCTGCGGGAGCATCCAGCCCAGTCCTCCGCCACCCAGCACGTCCCCGATCCTGGTCACCCCTGCGGCCACAGCCCTCCTCTCCGCCAACCACTGAAAAGGACGGAGGGGCGGATTCCTGAGCAGCGGCTCTCTGACGATAGCCGCTACTCCTGACGGGGGAGAGCTGCGTCGCGAGGCGACCACTTTCCAGACTTTGATCAGGTCCTGGTAAAAGACGGGCAACGCCTGCAAGGAGCCACCGAGGCCCAGCTGTTCTATAAACAGGAGCTGCACGTCATAATTCAGGCCGTGCACCTGACGGAAGAAATACGTCATCAGGGCACACCATCTAGGAGGAGGCTCAACGTAGAGGTATCGCTGCAGGGTCTGAAGGCGGAAAGTCGCCACCTGTGTGCGTAGGCACACTAGCGCCTGACCACCCTCCCTAAGCGGGAGACTCAGAACCTCGGCAGCGACCCAGTGCAATCTTTTGTCCCAGAAGAAGTCGACTAACAATCTCTGGATTCTTGTGACAAAGTCCGGGGGAGGGGTCAAAGTGACCAGCCGATACCACAACATGGCGGCGATCAGCTGGTTTATGACCAGAACTCGACCTCGGTAAGATAGCACTCGGAGCAGTCCTGTCCAGCGCCGCAGGCGAGCGGTGACTTTCGTCTCCAGTTCCTGCCAGTTTGCCGGCCAGGATTCCTCAGCGGGGCAGAGATGGACCCCCAGGTAGAGGAGGCTGGTCCTGCTCCAGGTGAAAGGCCTGAGCTCCTCGGGTAGGGGATCCATCTGCCACTGACCGACCAGGAGTCCAGAACACTTACCCCAGTTGATCCTGGCAGAAGAAGCGGCAGAGTAGACCTCCTGGCACTCGCGCATCCTCCGCAGGTCAGCCGGGTCACTAAACATAAGGAGCACGTCATCGGCGTAAGCCGAAAGGACCACCCCGATGCCCGGCCCGCGCAGAACCAATCCCGACAACCTCCTCCGCAAGAGGCGCAGGAAAGGCTCCACGCAAATAGAATACAACTGGCCAGACAGGGGGCAGCCCTGACGTACCCCTCTCCCAAAGCGAAGGGGCGCCGTCAGGGACCCGTTAACCTTCACTAGACACTCCGCGGCGGTGTACAGAAGTCGGATCCGGGCGACAAAATGCGTCCCGAACCCGAAAGCTCGCAGAGTTCCGAGTAAGTATTCGTGATCCACCCTGTCGAACGCCTTCTCCTGATCGAGAGACAGGAAGGCGCTCGACAGACCAGCCCTCTGGGAATGGTGGATGATGTCCCGGACCAGATGGATGTTATCATAAATGGTTCGGTCCGGGACGGTGTAGGACTGGTCAGGGTGGATCATGTGGTCCAGCACGGTGCCGAGCCGAGAAGACATGGCTCGGGCGAAGATTTTGTAGTCCGTGCTGAGGAGGGAGACCGGGCGCCAGTTTTTAAGAAGGCGGAGATCCCCCTTCTTCGGTAGCAGGGCAATCACGGCCCTGCGCCACGAAAGGGGCATCTCCCCGGTAGCAATGCTCTCCCCCAGGACCCCCGCGAAGTCGCTCCCCAAGACGTCCCAGAACGCCCTGAAGAACTCCACGGTCAGCCCGTCTAGTCCCGGGGTTTTGCCCCTAGAAAGACCGTCGAGTGCGCCGGTCAGCTCCCCCAGACTTATAGGGGAGTCGAGCTTTCCGGCGCACTCCGGGCCGACCTGCGGCAGGTCCTCCCACAAAACTCTGCAAGCTTCCTCACTGGACGGATCCGGAGAGAAAAGGGCAGTGTAGTAATCTCGGGCAATGGCCCTGATGCCCTCCGGATCCGAGACAAGTGATCCGTCGTCGGCCAGCAGCGTAAAGAGCTGCTTACGGACCCCGTGCCTTTTTTCCAGTGAGTAGAAGAAGGGAGAGCCACGGTCCATCTCCTTAAGGAAACAGATCCGCGACCTCACGAACGCGCCCCGAGACCCGACCAGTTGCAGGTCCCGCAGCGCGCCCTTCTTCTCATCGTACACCGACCGCAGGGCCGGGTCCGCGTCGGGCTGACGGAGACGTGCCTCCAGGTCGAGCACCTCCTTCTCCAACTCCTCGACCCTGGATTTGCGTCTCTTTGTCGACCCCTTCGCGTACTCTTGACAGAAAACTCGGACGTGAGTCTTGCCCACGTCCCACCATAGCCTCAAGGAGGGGAAGCCTCCCCGCTTCCTTCTCCAGCCGGCCCAGAAGCGACGGAACGAGTCCAGGAACCGCTGGTCTTCCAACAACAGGTTATTAAAATGCCAGTACGCGGACCCCGTCCGAGCGCAGAACGAAGTGAGCTCCGCCCACACCAGACGGTGGTCCGTGCACGGAACCTGCTGTATAGAAGCAGCCGGAACGCAGGACACGTACGCCTTCGAAACGTAAAGGCGGTCGAGTCTGGACGCTCCGACTCCAGGTGACACAAAGGTGAACACGCTGGAGTCAGGATGGAGATTTCGCCAGACGTCCACTAAGTCGAAGGACCTGACCAGGTCCCGCAACTTACTCACACCTCGCGTGCAGTGCGGGGTACCGTGACGGTCCCGGACCCCGAGGGTGCAATTGAAATCCCCCCCGAGGACGATGCACTCGCCAGCGTCGATGGAGCCGAGATGAGTGGACACTTCTTCAAAGAAGCTCGCTTGCTGCTGCGTGCCCAGGGGAGCGTACACATTCACAAAGTGAAGCACCGCCCCCCCCAGACGCACAGTCAGGTGCAGCAACCGGCCTGGCACTGGCTCCTTGACCCCCAAGATCTCCGGCTGAAAATGCGGGGCCAACAAGATAGCCACCCCGCCAGAATTGGAGGCTAGGTGACTCATGTAGACCCCCCCTCGCCACTCCAGGAGCCATGTGGCTTCGTCTCCCGGAACGGTATGGGTTTCTTGCAGGAAGCACAACGCATACTTCCCGTCCCTGAGGACCGAGAAGTTCTGGAACCTGCGCTCTGCGCCCCTGCTGCCGCGGATGTTGAGGCTGGCTATAGTCGTCTTCATTGTCAAAGGTACATCAAACCTTCACCTTAAGTCATTAAAAAGAAGAAGAGGACTTTTTAGTCCTTCCTCTCCTTCAGGAGCCCAGCGAGAAACGTTTGGACCCTCCGCCGCGCGTTCCTATCCAACTCAGGAGACTTGAGAGCCTCGCGAGTGGACCAGAACACCAGCAGAAAAGAATGCCACCGGTCCAAGGCCAACTGAACCCTGTCTCGGCGACCGCGATGACTCGCCAAAAAGTCCCGGAGTTCCCTTGGGGGGATGAGGGGGGAGTCAGTGGAGGGCACCAGGGGATCCACCGCCTCGCTTGAGAGCGACTCAGCGTAATCTCCAGCGCTCACCACGGACACCCCGTCCTCCTCCAGGTCGTCGCCTCCAGCTTCCGACCCCTCCCCCGCATTGAGTACGGGGGCTGATTCGGAGCTGCCAGCTGGCCCCACCTGTACCTCGATCCCACCCCCAGGATCAAGGCCAGAGGGGTCCTCTCTGGTCTCCTCTAAACGTTTTGGGTCAGAGGGCAGCGGCAGTTCTGATGCCCGCTCTCCTCCCGGCACCGGGTCGTCCGGGGAGCTCAGGACAAGCTCCTGACCTAAAACTAGGACGCCCGGTGCTAAGGTTTGGGAGGGAGCGGGAAGGCCTTCCTTTTCGCCGCCACCCAATGACCCGTTGACATTTTTTAAATTTTGAAAGCTTGCAGTCCCCCGACGAGCCAGAAGGTACCTCGGGGGTATCGAGGGTCTCTGAGTCGGGCACCACCTCAAGGGAGGTGCCTTCAGTGACCCCCGAGGGGCCCTGTTCAGGGGACTGCAGCAGGTTGACAGGGGTAACAGTGGTGGGAGTCGGTGCAGGGGTTTTGAGTTCCCCCAGAGGACAGGGCGAGATTTTACTTGGTGGAGACGCCACCACCTCTTCATCGGGGGAAGGGACACACCCAACTTCTTCAGTTTGGGCATCACCCACCTCCTCCTCCGAAGCGTGACGTCTCTTCCGGGTCAGGCTGGGGGCTAGGGAGACCTCCATTTCCGAGGCCCCCTCCTCCTTGTCCAGCCCTCCCGGACACTCCACCCTCTGGGTTTTGGGTGTTAGATACCCCGGCTCGGGGTCCCGCGTCCTTTCCCCGCCGGCCCCGGGAGCACGCGCAGGGACGACGCCGGGCCCAGCACTCGGCGCCTTAGCACCCACGGGCCCGGGAGCACACGCGGACACGACGCCGGGGCCGGATGATGTCTTTTCCCCCGAGCCGGTGCTTGCAGGTGTTTGGGGGTTTTGGGGCGTTTCAGGGGCCGCCTCCAGGTTGCGGGTCTTCCTCCGCGCCTTCTTACGGCTCGGGGGTTCTCCCCCCGCCTCACCGGCAGCCGAGATGGCAGTGGCCGCCGGCGTCGCTTCCCCTTGCGGGGAGGGAGATGGAGTGGTGGCGGGGGGAGGAGGGGCGGTGCCAGCCGTGGCCGCTTGGGTGGGGCTCGTGGCCTTGGAGGCGGGGCAGTTCTTCCTCACGTGCCCCGCCTCCTTACAAGCATGGCACCGCACGCCCTCCACGGTCCAGAAGACCCGATAGGCGGTCCCCTCAAAATTGATAACGAAGGCCCCCTCCAGGCACTCCTCCTGGGCCAAGCGGACAAATACCTGGCGCCGGAAGGAGTACACATGGCGGAGGGCCGAGTCTTTGAGGCCGAGCGGGATTGGTGCAACCCCCGACCTGACCTCCCCCAATTTATTAAGGTGGGGGAGGAGGAGCTCACTGGATAGAATAGGCGGGACGTTCGAAATAATAATTCTCTGGGCGGTGGCCTCAAGGGGGTCCACCGCCAGAAAAGTCCCGCCCACAGTGAGTCCTTTTTGCAGGGCGAGGTGCACCGCCCGCTCGGACCTCAAGAAGAATATGGCCTTCCCATACATTTTAGAGGCCGCGACAATGGCTGAGGGGCCGACGACCCCAGCCATAGCCTTTACGCAGGCCTCTATTGTCATTTCAGGGTGAGCATAGCTCTTTACCCCAAGGGCCCTGGTCAGGAGGCGGAAAGGTGACAGGGCAGCGGGAGCAGCTGGAGCCGCAGAAGCAACCACCCCCGCATAAGTTTTCTTTTTTTGAGGCCCTGCCACCGGTGACAAAACCGCCTCCACATTAGCCCTCGAGGGCCCGGCCACAGGTGATGGTGAATTGGCCTTAGGGCCAGAGCCACGCCCACCCCGGGAAGGATTGGCCATTTTGTTTTTTTTCTTTTTATTTTTTTTTTAGAAATATAGGGAGGAAAGGGGGTGGGGGAGAGAGGTAGAAACAACCTCCCCTCTTTTAGGCAGGAGAGGAGAGGAGGGAGAGGAGTAAAAGACAGGGAGGCACAGGAGGGAAAGAGGTAAATGTCCAGGTGGGTGTCCTCGATGGTGGATGGACGGTGGGTGGGGGCCTGATGTTCTTCAGGCAGGGGGAGGCGATGTCTTCACCAGCTATTGCTGGCCTTACTGGGAAAAGGGCTGGGTTGGGGGGAGGGGTGGCAGAAAGATGGTTTCAGCACACACACACACCCTCCCGCTCTTCCTTCCCCAACTCCTCTGGCAGTCTTCTTGCCTCCCCCTACAAAAACACAGTCCTTAATTGCCCCCACCTTAAACAAAAATACACAGTTCAGACACCCACCTAGGATGTTGTTTTTCAACTCAGTCCTGGCCTCCTGGCCTTCCTGTCCTGTAGCAACAGTAGCAACTGTTCTCTTCTCTCCCTCTCTCTCCTTTAGCAGCACAGGGGCAAGGCAGCAGCAGCAGCACTGGAGGAGCAGCAGCAGAAGCACACAGCAGAAGCAACAACCCCAAAGGCAGCAGCAGAAACAGTTGAAACACTGAGGAGCAGCAACACCAACACCACACACCTTCTCTCCTCAGTACCAGGAAACCAACTGAATCCACAATTACCTCCACGAGATCGTTAGGAAAATGAACTCTTGATAATCTTTTAAATGAAAACCAAATCAACAAAATTGGGATAAATCAGGCACAGCCCCTAATTCAGGTCAGCTGTAAAACCAAGAACAAAGTTTTAAAGGAAACTTACAAACTTTAAATCAAAATGTGATTAAAGGGGTCAACAAAACACCCCAGTCCCCGCGGTGCCCACCGAGCACGGAAGGCCTCGAGAGTGCCAGCAGACACCGCGTGCTCCTTCTCCAGGGACATCCGGCAGCGAACGTAGCCGCGGAAGAGGGACAAACAATCGGGCGGGACTCCCCCGTCGATCGCCCGCTGCCTGGACCTGTTAATGGCCAACTTGGCCAGGCCCAGGAGCAGGTTCACGAGGAGGTCCTCCTCCTTCCCGACCCCCTTCCGCACCGGGTGCCCATAGATCAGGAGCGTGGGGCTGAAGTGCAAACAAAACATCAATAAAAGGTTTTTCAAATAACTAAAAAGGGAGTGCAGCCTACAACACCCTATGTATACATGGTCCACGGACTCCACAAGACCGCAAAAAGGGCACGTGTCCTGAGAGTCCGCGAACCAATGCATCCTCTTATTATAAGGGACTGCTGCATGCAACACCCTCCAACCCAGGTCTCCGATAGAAAGGGGGAGGACACCTCCGTAGAGGGCCTCCCATCGGGGGCTTCCGCCGCCGGACGGCAACAAGGCACGCCAGGGCGTGTCCGGTCGACGGACAAGGGCGAGAAAATGGAAGGTGTGCAGCAGCAGTCCGTACAAAAAGCCCCTCTTTGCCGTGCCAAAAGGCACAGAGGGCATGTCCCCGAGGCGGCTCATATTGCGGGGCACCAGCACCCGAGGGAGGGTTCGGGGCTTGGGGCCAATGTGGAATTCCGTCCGAACAGGGGAACGCTCAGACGGAAGACCACCGCGCACCTGGGCCGCCTCAAGACCCAAAATAACGTCGGGTCCGAGCACGACCGTTCTCAGGTCTTGGATGGCATCGGCTGCGACCTGGACACTCACAGACGCGCGTCGCGCCAACTCCTGCGGGAGCATCCAGCCCAGTCCTCCGCCACCCAGCACGTCCCCGATCCTGGTCACCCCTGCGGCCACAGCCCTCCTCTCCGCCAACCACTGAAAAGGACGGAGGGGCGGATTCCTGAGCAGCGGCTCTCTGACGATAGCCGCTACTCCTGACGGGGGAGAGCTGCGTCGCGAGGCGACCACTTTCCAGACTTTGATCAGGTCCTGGTAAAAGACGGGCAACGCCTGCAAGGAGCCACCGAGGCCCAGCTGTTCTATAAACAGGAGCTGCACGTCATAATTCAGGCCGTGCACCTGACGGAGGAAATACGTCATCAGGGCACACCATCTAGGAGGAGGCTCGACGTAGAGGTATCGCTGCAGGGTCTGAAGGCGGAAAGTCGCCACCTGTGTGCGTAGGCACACTAGCGCCTGACCACCCTCCCTAAGCGGGAGACTCAGAACCTCGGCAGCGACCCAGTGCAATCTTTTGTCCCAGAAGAAGTCGACTAACAATCTCTGGATTCTTGTGACAAAGTCCGGGGGAGGGGTCAAAGTGACCAGCCGATACCACAACATGGCGGCGATCAGCTGGTTTATGACCAGAACTCGACCTCGGTAAGATAGCACTCGGAGCAGTCCTGTCCAGCGCCGCAGGCGAGCGGTGACTTTCGTCTCCAGTTCCTGCCAGTTTGCCGGCCAGGATTCCTCAGCGGGGCAGAGATGGACCCCCAGGTAGAGGAGGCTGGTCCTGCTCCAGGTGAAAGGCCTGAGCTCCTCGGGTAGGGGATCCATCTGCCACTGACCGACCAGGAGTCCAGAACACTTACCCCAGTTGATCCTGGCAGAAGAAGCGGCAGAGTAGACCTCCTGGCACTCGCGCATCCTCCGCAGGTCAGCCGGGTCACTAAACATAAGGAGCACGTCATCGGCGTAAGCCGAAAGGACCACCCCGATGCCCGGCCCGCGCAGAACCAATCCCGACAACCTCCTCCGCAAGAGGCGCAGGAAAGGCTCCACGCAAATAGAATACAACTGGCCAGACAGGGGGCAGCCCTGACGTACCCCTCTCCCAAAGCGAAGGGGCGCCGTCAGGGACCCGTTAACCTTCACTAGACACTCCGCGGCAGTGTACAGAAGTCGGATCCGGGCGACAAAATGCGTCCCGAACCCGAAAGCTCGCAGAGTTCCGAGTAAGTATTCGTGATCCACCCTGTCGAACGCCTTCTCCTGATCGAGAGACAGGAAGGCGCTCGACAGACCAGCCCTCTGGGAATGGTGGATGATGTCCCGGACCAGATGGATGTTATCATAAATGGTTCGGTCCGGGACGGTGTAGGACTGGTCAGGGTGGATCATGTGGTCCAGCACGGTGCCGAGCCGAGAAGACATGGCTCGGGCGAAGATTTTGTAGTCCGTGCTGAGGAGGGAGACCGGGCGCCAGTTTTTAAGAAGGCGGAGATCCCCCTTCTTCGGCAGCAGGGCAATCACGGCCCTGCGCCACGAAAGGGGCATCTCCCCGGTAGCAATGCTCTCCCCCAGGACCCCCGCGAAGTCGCTCCCCAAGACGTCCCAGAACGCCCTGAAGAACTCCACGGTCAGCCCGTCTAGTCCCGGGGTTTTGCCCCTAGAAAGACCGTCGAGTGCGCCGGTCAGCTCCCCCAGACTTATAGGGGAGTCGAGCTTTCCGGCGCACTCCGGGCCGACCTGCGGCAGGTCCTCCCACAAAACTCTGCAAGCTTCCTCACTGGACGGATCCGGAGAGAACAGGGCAGTGTAGTAATCTCGGGCAATGGCCCTGATGCCCTCCGGATCCGAGACAAGGGATCCGTCGTCGGCCAGCAGCGTAAAGAGCTGCTTACGGACCCCGTGCCTTTTTTCCAGTGAGTAGAAGAAGGGAGAGCCACGGTCCATCTCCTTAAGGAAACAGATCCGCGACCTCACGAACGCGCCCCGAGACCCGACCAGTTGCAGGTCCCGCAGCGCGCCCTTCCTCTCATCGTACACCGACCGCAGGGCCGGGTCCGCGTCGGGCTGACGGAGACGTGCCTCCAGGTCGAGCACCTCCTTCTCCAACTCCTCGACCCTGGATTTGCGTCTCTTTGTCGACCCCTTCGCGTACTCTTGACAGAAAACTCGGACGTGAGTCTTGCCCACGTCCCACCATAGCCTCAAGGAGGGGAAGCCTCCCCGCTTCCTTCTCCAGCCGGCCCAGAAGCGACGGAACGAGTCCAGGAACCGCTGGTCTTCCAACAACAGGTTATTAAAATGCCAGTACGCGGACCCCGTCCGAGCGCAGAACGAAGTGAGCTCCGCCCACACCAGACGGTGGTCCGTGCACGGAACCTGCTGTATAGAAGCAGCCGGAACGCAGGACACGTACGCCTTCGAAAAGTAAAGGCGGTCGAGTCTGGACGCTCCGACTCCAGGTGACACAAAGGTGAACACGCTGGAGTCAGGATGGAGATTTCGCCAGACGTCCACTAAGTCGAAGGACCTGACCAGGTCCCGCAACTTACTCACACCTCGCGTGCAGTGCGGGGTACCGTGACGGTCCCGGACCCCGAGGGTGCAATTGAAATCCCCCCCGAGGACGATGCACTCGCCAGCGTCGATGGAGCCGAGATGAGTGGACACTTCTTCAAAGAAGCTCGCTTGCTGCTGCGTGCCCAGGGGAGCGTACACATTCACAAAGTGAAGCACCGCCCCCCCCAGACGCACAGTCAGGTGCAGCAACCGGCCTGGCACTGGCTCCTTGACCCCCAAGATCTCCGGCTGAAAATGCGGGGCCAACAAGATAGCCACCCCGCCAGAATTGGAGGCTAGGTGACTCATGTAGACCCCCCCTCGCCACTCCAGGAGCCACGTGGCTTCGTCTCCCGGAACGGTATGGGTTTCTTGCAGGAAGCACAACGCATACTTCCCGTCCCTGAGGACCGAGAAGTTCTGGAACCTGCGCTGTGCGGCCCTGCTGCCGCGGATGTTGAGGCTGGCTATAGTCGTCTTCATTGTCAAAGGTACATCAAATCTTCACCTTAAGTCATTAAAAAGAAGAAGAGGACTTTTTAGTCCTTCCTCTCCTTCAGGAGCCCAGCGAGAAACGTTTGGACCCTCCGCCGCGCGTTCCTATCCAACTCAGGAGACTTGAGAGCCTCGCGAGTGGACCAGAACACCAGCGGAAAAGAATGCCACCGGTCCAAGGCCAACTGAACCCTGTCTCGGCGACCGCGATGACTCGCCAAAAAGTCCCGGAGTTCCCTTGGGGGGATGAGGGGGGAGTCAGTGGAGGGCACCAGGGGATCCACCGCCTCGCTTGAGAGCGACTCAGCGTAATCTCCAGCGCTCACCACGGACACCCCGTCCTCCTCCAGGTCGTCGCCTCCAGCTTCCGACCCCTCCCCCGCATTGAGTACGGGGGCTGATTCGGAGCTGCCAGCTGGCCCCACCTGTACCTCGATCCCACCCCCAGGATCAAGGCCAGAGGGGTCCTCTCTGGTCTCCTCTAAACGTTTTGGGTCAGAGGGCAGCGGCAGTTCTGATGCCCGCTCTCCTCCCGGCACCGGGTCGTCCGGGGAGCTCAGGACAAGCTCCTGACCTAAAACTAGGACGCCCGGTGCTAAGGTTTGGGAGGGAGCGGGAAGGCCTTCCTTTTCGCCGCCACCCAATGACCCGTTGACATTTTTTAAGTTTTGAAAGTTGCAGTCCCCCGATGAGCCAGAAGGTACCTCGGGGGTATCGAGGGTCTCTGAGTCGGGCACCACCTCAAGGGAGGTGCCTTCAGTGACCCCCGAGGGGCCCTGTTCAGGGGACTGCAGCAGGTTGACAGGGGTAATAGTGGTGGGAGTCGGTGCAGGGGTTTTGAGTTCCCCCAGAGGACAGGGCGAGATTTTACTTGGTGGAGACGCCACCACCTCTTCATCGGGGGAAGGGACACACCCAACTTCTTCAGTTTGGGCATCACCCACCTCCTCCTCCGAAGCGTGACGTCTCTTCCGGGTCAGGCTGGGGGCTAGGGAGACCTCCATTTCCGAGGCCCCCTCCTCCTTGTCCAGCCCTCCCGGACACTCCACCCTCTGGGTTTTGGGTGTTAGATACCCCGGCTCGGGGTCCCGCGTCCCTTCCCCGCCGGCCCCGGGAGCACGCGCAGGGACGACGCCGGGCCCAGCACTCGGCGCCTTAGCACCCACGGGCCCGGGAGCACACGCGGACACGACGCCGGGGCCGGATGTTGTCTTTTCCCCCGAGCCGGTGCTTGCAGGTGTTTGGGGGGTTTGGGGCGTTTCAGGGGCCGCCTCCAAATTTCGGGTCTTCCTCCGCGCCTTCTTACGGCGCGGGGGCTCTCCCCCCGCCTCACCGGCAGCCGAGATGGCAGCTGCTGCCGGGGTCGCTTCCCCTTGCGGGGAGGGAGATGGAGTGGTGGCGGGGGGAGGAGGGGCGGTGCCAGCCGCGGCCGCTTGGGTGGGGCTCGTGGCCTTGGAGGCGGGGCAGTTCTTTCTTACGTGCCCCACCTCCTTACAGGCATGGCACCGCACACCCTCCGCGGTCCAGAAGACCCGATAGGCGGTCCCCTCAAAATTAACTGAGAAGGCCCCCTCCAGGCACTCCTCCTGGGCCAAGCGGACGAAAACTTGGCGCCGGAAGGAGTACACGTGGCGGAGGGCCGAGTCTTTGAGGCCGAGCGGGACTGGTGCAACCCCCGACCTGACCTCCCCCAGCTTATTAAGGTGGGGGAGGAGGAGCCCACATGGTATAAAGGGCGGGACATTTGAAATAACAATCTTCTGGGCGGTGGCCTCAAGGGGATCCACCGCCAGAAAAGTCCCGCCCACAGTGAGCCCCTTCTGCAGGGCGAGTCGCACCGCCCGCTCGGACCTCAAGAAAAAGATGGCCCTCCCATACATCTTTGAGGCCGCGACAATGGCTGAGGGGCCGACAACCCCAGCCATAGCCTTAACGCAGGCCTCAATAGTCATCTCAGGGTGAGCGTAGCATTTTACCCCGAGGGCCCTGGTGAGGAGACGGAATGGCGACAGGGCAGCGGGAGCAGCAGGAGCTGCAGAAGCAACCACCCCCGCATAAGTCTTTTTTGTAGGCCCTGCCACCGGTGACAAAGCCGCCTCCACATTAGCCCTCGAGGGCCCGGCCACAGGAGATGTTGAACTGGCTTTAAGGCCAGAGCCACGCCCACCCTGGGAAGGATTGGCCATTTTTTTTTTTAAATTATATATATTTTTTAATATATATATTTTTTTTTTATTAAATATACAATGTTCCTCCCTAGGGAGGGAGGTAGTAATAACCTCCCCCTTTTGTACAGGAGAGGAGAGGAGGGAGAGGAGTGAAGGACAGGGAGGCACAGGAGGGAAAAGGGAAGAGTCCAGGTGGGTGTCTCCAGTGAAAGGTGGATGTTGGGTGGGGTGTGATGATCTTCTTGCAGGGGGAGGCGATGTCTTCACCAGCCACCGCTGGCCTTACTGGGAAAGGGCTGGGTGGGGCGGGGGGGGTAGCAGAATGGTGGTTTTAACCACACACCCCCCTCTCTTCCTTCCCCAAACCTTCCTGCAGTCTTCTTTCCTCCCCCTACAAAACACAGTCCTTTATTGCCCCCACCTTACACAAACAATAATGTTGGACACCCACCTAGGATGTTGTTTTCAGACACAGTCCTGGCCTCCTGGCCTCCCTCTCTCTCCTTTTGCTCCACACGGGCAGGTCCAGCAGCAGCAGCAAACACCTTCAAGTGCAGGTCCAGCAGCAGCAGCAAACACCCTCAAGTGCAGGGGCAGCAGCAGCAGCAAACACCCTCAAGTGCAGGGGCAGCAGCAGCACACAGCAGAAGCAACAACCCCAAAGGCAGCAGCAGAAACAGTTGAAACACTGAGGAGCAGCAACACCAACACCACACACCTTCTCTCCTCAGTACCAGGAAACCAACTGAATCCACAATTACCTCCACGAGATCGTTAGGAAAATGAACTCTTGATCTGGGGGTTACAAACCCAGTACCATAACCACTTGGCTATTTAGGCCAAGCATTAAGAAAATGTAACTCTTTTGAGTACAAACCCGTTTCCATCTGTTTCAGATGAAATTACATTGTTTCATAGTTTGCCATTGTGAGATTTGAACTCTTGATCTTGGGGTTACAAACCCAGTACCATAACCACTTGGCTATTTAGGCCAAGCCCAAAATCACTCCTCTGGTTCTGTGATTAATCAACTCCATCTGTTTTTATTCAGATGAAGTTACATTGTTTCATCGTTTTGCCGTTGTGAGATTTGAACTCTTGATCTTGGGGTTCCAAACCCAGTACCATGACCACTTGGCTATTTAGGCCAAGCATTAAGAAAATGTAACTCTTGAGTACAAACCCATTTCCATCTGTTTCAGATGAAATTACATTGTTTCATAGTTTGCCATTGTGAGATTTGGACTCTTGATACTCTTTCGAGTACAAACCTGTTTCCATCTGTTTCAGATGAAGTTACATGTTTCACAGTTTGCCATTGTGAGATTTGAACTCTTGATCTTGGGGTTCCAAACCCAGTACCATGACCACTTGGCTATTTAGGCCAAGCATTAAGAAAATGTAACTCTTTCAAGTACAAACATGTTTCCATCTGTTACCTATTCAGATGAAGTTACATTGTTCAATAGTTTGCCATTATGAGATTTGAACTCTTGATCTTGGGGTTACAAACCCAGTACCATGACCACTTGGCTATTTAGGCCAAGCATTAAGAAAATGTAACTCTTTCGAGTACAAACCCGTTCCCATCTGTTTCAGATGAAGTTACATTGTTTCATAGTTTGCCATTGTGAGATTTGAACTCTTGATCTTGGGGTTACAAACCCAGTACCATAACCACTTGGCTATTTAGGCCAAGCCCAAAATCACTCCTCTGGTTCTGTGATTATTCAACTCCATCTGTTTTTATTCAGATGAAGTTACATTGTTTCATCGTTTTGCCATTGTGAGATTTGAACTCTTGATCTTGGGGTTCCCAACCCAGTACCATGACCACTTGGCTATTTAGGCCAAGCATTAAGAAAATGTAACTCTTTCGAGTACAAACCCGTTTCCATCTGTTTCAGATGAAGTTACATTGTTTGCCATTGTGAGATATGAACTCTTGATCTTGGGGTTACAAGCCCAGTACCATAACCACTTGGCTATTTAGGCCAAGCTTATTAAGAAAATGTAACTCTTTTGAGTACAAACCTGTTTCCATCTGTTTCAGATGAAGTTACATTGTTTCATAGTTTGCCATTATGAGATTTGAACTCTTGATCTTGGGGTTCCAAACCCAGTACCATGACCACTTGGCTATTTAGGCCAAGCCCAAAATCACTCCTCTGGTTCTGTGATTATTCAACTCCATCTGTTTTTATTCAGATGAAGTTACATTGTTTCATCGTTTTGCCATTGTGAGATTTGAACTCTTGATCTTGGGGTTCCAAACCCAGTACCATGACCACTTGGCTATTTAGGCCAAGCATTAAGAAAATGTAACTCTTTCGAGTACAAACCCGTTTCCATCTGTTTCAGATGAAGTTACATTGTTTGCCATTGTGAGATATGAACTCTTGATCTTGGGGTTACAAGCCCAGTACCATAACCACTTGGCTATTTAGGCCAAGCTTATTAAGAAAATGTAACTCTTTCGAGTATAAGCCCATTTCCATCTGTTTCAGATGAAGTTACATTGTTTCATAGTTTGCCATTGTGAGATTTGAACTCTTGATCTTGGGGTTACAAACCCAGTACCATAACCACTTGGCTATTTAGGCCAAGCATTAAGAAAATGTAACTCTTTCGAGTACAAACCCGTTTCCATCTGTTTCAGATGAAGTTACATTGTTTGCCATTGTGAGATATTAACTCTTGATCTTGGGGTTACAAGCCCAGTACCATAACCACTTGGCTATTTAGGCCAAGCTTATTAAGAAAATGTAACTCTTTCGAGGACAAACACATTTCCATCTGTTTCAGATGAAGTTACGTTGTTTCATAGTTTGTCATTGTGAGATTTGAACTCTTGATCTTAGGGTTACAAACCCAGTACCATAACCACTTGGCTATTTAGGCCAAGCTAAAATGTAACTCTTTCGAGTACAAACCCGTTTCCATCTGTTTCAGATGAAGTTACATTGTTTGCCATTGTGAATATGAACTCTTGATCTTGGGGTACAAGCCCAGTACCATAACCACTTGGCTATTTAGGCCAAGCTTTATTAAGAAAATGTAGTTGCACAGCCTGGGGCAAGGGTGTTAATCACTTGTACTTAATGTTCACTATTGTCAATAAACTCCCAAGAATGTCTCCCTGCCAATGGCTCCTTGTTATGATGAGCAGTGTTCGTGTCACTCAGGAAATTGCTTCCTGCACAATAGGAATACTTCCTTGTCAAATTACTCCTTCCAAAGTGTATCACCTCACAATTTTCAAGGTTAAATTCCATCTGCCACGTATCAGTCCATTTGACCATCCCGTCTAAATCTTCCTGTAGCCCAGGACACTCAGCCTCACTGTTATCCAACTGGCCAATCTTTGTGTCATCCACAAACGTACTAATCCTACCCCCCACATAGTCTCTATGTTGTTTATATAAATGAAGGGATAATAGGGGACCCAGCACAGATCCCTGTGGTGTGCCACTGGACACTGGCTTCCCGTCACTGAAGCAGCCTTCTGTCAGCACCCTCTGCCTCCACAATTAAGCCAATATTGAATCCACCTTATCAAATTACCCTGTATCCCATGTGCATTGCCTTCTTTTGAGTCTCCCATGTGGGACCTGGCAAAGGCTTTGCTGAGAAGAAGAGTGCAGCAGACGTGCCTGGCTCAGCAAAGGGAGGAGCACCTCCCTCAAGGTGAAGGATTGGCAGGGCCTGCTGCACACGCTGCTGAAGATCCACAGAGAGCTTAACTCATAGGCACCTCGCTAGACCCAGGGTCTATAGACACGCTTGTTATTACTGCGCATGACTGAGAACCAGTGTCGCCTAAGACTACGCATGTCTAGGAAACTAGTGGGAACACTGCAATACAGTCCCCAGAGGGTGTCTTGCATCATCATTGTTTTGCTGAGCAAGTGCTCATCATCAGCTATGGAGCAAATCCCAGTGCTCCTGCTTCCGGGCTCCATGATCCTGGGTGAAATGCACAAAGTTCTGTGCCTCGCGAAGATGGTGTTCATGACCGCCCTGGATACACTTGTGCATGGAGCTTGCGCGATCCTGCGCAGGTCACCTGTGGAGCCCAGGAAGGAGCCACTGGCATAAAAATTGAATCACCGTGGACACTTTCACAGCCGCTGGTAGTGAAATGCCCTCCATGTCCCCATGGCACCAAATCCTGCAGCAGGTGGTATCTGTGACCACCTAGTTTCCTAGACATGCGTAATCTTAGGTGTCACTGGTTCTCATCATGCGCAGTAAAGAAAGCGCTGTCTATAGACCTGGTCTAGCGAGGTGCCTATGATTACAGCTCTCTGTGAATCTTCAGCAGCATGAGCAGCAGGCCCTGCCAGTCCTTCATCTTGAGGGAGTGCTCCTCCTTTGCTGAGCCAGCGCGTCTGCTGCCTCTTCTTCTCAGCAAAGCCTTTGCCAAGGTCCCACATGGGGAGACTCATAAAGAAGGCAAATGCACATGGGATACAGGGTAATTTGATAAGGTGGATTCAAAATTGGCTTAGTATTTAGAGGCAGAGGGTGATGACAGAAGGCTGCTTTAGTGACTGGAAGCCAGTGTCCAGTGGCACACCACAGGGATCTGTGCTGGGTCCCCTATTATTCATCATTTATATAAACGACATAGATGACTATGTGGCGGGAAGCATTAGAAAAAATAAATTTGTGGATGACACAAAGATTGGGCAGGGTGGTTAACAGTGAGGCTGAGTGTCTTGGGCTACAGGAAGATATAGACAGGATGGCAAATGGACAGATAAGTGGCAGATGGAATTTAACCCTGAAAAGTGTGAGGTGATACAATTTGAAAGGAGTAATTTGACAAGAAAGTATTCAATGAATGGCATGACACTAGGAAGTTCTGAGGAATAAAGGGACCTTGGCATGTGTGTCCATAGATCTCTGAAGGCGGAGGGGCATGTTAGTGGATGATGTAAAAAGGTATATGGGACACTTGCCTTTAACATCGAGGCATAGATTACAAAAGTAGGAGTTCATGTTGGAGTTGTATAGAACTTGGTGAGGCCACAGCTGAGTACTGTGTGCAGGTTCTGGTCACAACATTATAGGAAGGATGTGAATTACACTGGAGGGGCAGCAGAGGAGATTCACCAGGATGTTGCCTGGGATGAAACATTTAAGTTATGGAGAGAGTTTGAATAGACTTGGGTAGTTTCTTTGGAGCAGAGAAGACTGAGGGGCGACCTGATCGAGGTGTACAAGAATTATGAGGGCATGGACAGGGTGGATAGGGAACAGCTGTTCCCCTTAGTTGAAGGGTAAGTCACAAGGAGGCATAAGTTCAAAGTGAGGGGCAGGAGGTTTTTAGGAGGGATTTGAGGAAAAATGTTTTTACCCAAGGGAAGTTTGACATCTGGAATGCACTGCCTGGGAAGGTGGTAGAGAGGCGGGTTGCCTCATATCCTTTAAAACAGTACCTGAATAAGCACTTGGCACGTCATAACATTAAAGACTATGGGCCAAGTGCTGGTAAGTGGGATTAGGTAGGTAGGTCAGGATTTCTCCACGTGTTGGTGCAGACTCAATGGGCCGAAGGGCCTCTTCTGCACTGTGATTCTGTGATTCTGTGATTCTCCTCTGCTCCCTGTGAGCCATGAGGTATACCACTAAATCACCAAGATCCATGATCCTGATGGTTCTCCTCCTGCAGGATCAAAGTGAGAGATGTGTCCGTTAGCATATATTTCCTAAAACCTCTCTTGATAAGTCTGAAGCTCTTTCACACACGCAAGAGACTGCTAGCCATTACATGTTTGGCCAGTGTATAGTGCGCTCATAGGCTGTCCAAAACCCCGCCCACCTCTGCCCTGCTCCACTCTTGACTGATTGGCAGCAGCTTTGCCCACTGGACTGCATGCTGTGCTCTCAGCTCAGACGCAGGAATTCTCCTAACTCACAATGCAAGGCTGCGCTGTAAGCTAGAACAATGATAACTACTGGTCCAAACCTTAATAAAGACATTGCAAGGGGCTGTGAGCGCCTCCACCAGTGATTGCAACAATGGCCACCTTTCACAAGGGGATTTGTACAACTTGCCCAGTCGGACAATTGGCTCTGGCTGGCCCCCTAAAATGCACATTAATTTGCAGTCCTCACCCAAGGGGATAAACGTTTCTGGAGCATCTGGTGGCATTTTCAATGCTTTGCGCTGCTTGAGTGGCAGAAAAGCTTCAGAGGCCAGACACCAAGCATGTCAATGGAGCTACAGCTGAACAGCTGCAGAAGAAAGCTCACTTTTAAAAAGCTTTTCCAAGTGTGGGCAGCTTCCCTCACCACACCCCACCCCCACCTCCACCACCCCCCCCCCCCACCCCCCCCACCCCCCCCACCCGCCCTCCCCCGCCCACCGCAGCATGTGCTTGAGCACTTTCCTTCAGTCTATGTTGTCTGTCCCCCAACCCACACTCCAGCCACTGGGAGAAAAGCAATTTGCCTGTGCACCTGCTATGAACACACGATGCCTCTTCCTTGATGTCCTATGGTGATGCTTGTGAGCACTGCACAAGTTGTGTGCACTCAACTCCGAGTTCCCCCCAAAGTTCAGGTCGCCAGGCAGCCTTTTAAAGGCAGTCATGAAGCACATGTTTGAAGTCACATTGATGTGGTGGTAAATTTGATGTGGGGGTAAGTGAACAGGCTTATAATGAGATGCTAAAGTATTGAAATTAAGTTTCTATGTGCGGCAAACTGGCCCGCCATTGACGGGTGGAGTGGCAGTCGCAAACTGTTTCACAGAGATGTAAAACTGATTTCTTTCTGCCCTTCACACCAAATTGCGCTCAGATGCCCAACAACCAACAAGAGCTGTGAAATTCCACCTATGCTTCTCACAAATTTTTCCAATCTCCAACTGGCTTAAGATCTGGCTTGGAATTTCCTCCAGGAGTGCGCTCCGATCAACGGCTTTAAACACTTGAATACCACCTCACAAGCTTTCAATCTCTCCTTCTGAGATTCCCTTCTCACCTTGGATTTCCCGAGTACACTAAAACCATGGCCAGAAATTTCCCCCCGTCCAGCGGGCTGTGTAGGGGAAGGTGGGGCCGGGGCTCCGAACCCGCCAACAGTGTCCTCAATCGGGTCTTGCAATTAAGGCCCGCCATCAAGACGCATTCCCAAAAGCACTGAGAACGCACACCTGAATGGACGTGGATAGATGGGGTAATCCCTGAAGTGGTCCCTGTGCTCTTTCGCACATGTGTGTGAAAGAGCGCAGAGACTCCTAACTGTGTGAGGAGGTGCCTCAGGAGAATTTAATTTCAGTGTTAAACATTTAAATAAAAGGATTTTTTAAACTCTTAAAACATGTCCCCTCATGGGACACTATCACATAAACTGGGACAATGTCAAAGAATAAATGTATAAATTTTTATTAGATTTTAAAACAGTTTCATGAACCCTCATCACACCCATGGATGAGGTTATCATGAAAAATGCAAGGTCGCCTGGCCTCATTGTCAGCCCAACAACATTAAGTGTTGGACAGGCCAGCTCATTGAATGAGTTAATTAGTTTTTCAAATGGTCTTACTAGGCCTTTAAAACAGTTCGTGGGCATGCAGCTGACTTATGGCTGCGTGCCCTGCCGAACTGAAAACCTAAATGACGTGCATTTGATGTCCTGGACGCCTGCCAATGTCACCGCACGTCAAGGTTATAGCGTCGATGAGTGGGGGGCAGGTCCCGTTCCACCGTCGGGAAAATCAGCCCATGGAGATCAGAGTCACACACATATCATATGGCAGTGCCAATCAAAACACACTGCTCAAGGTAATTTTGCCCCAAAGGCTCACCTTACTTAAAGTTCTGCACCTAACACAGCTCTATATTTAAGTTTTTAAACCAACCTAACTGGACACCCACCTGTTCCCTGTCTCGGGGCAAACTTTTTTTCACTGGGAGGAGCTCCTGAAACTGACTGGCTCAAAAGAGCAACTTCACATGAACCTTAACTGATCTGGTGACCTAGTCCAAAATCTCCAGAGGACCCACCCCTTAGAGTTCTAGGCATGAATCCAATGTAACAAGCATTGGAACACCCCTGAGCTTAAATGTTTTATATTATTCATGCATGAGATATGAGCATCACAGACTATGCAAGCATTTATTACCTAACTGCCCATGAGAAGGTTGGTGGGAGCTGCCTTCTTGAACCACAGCAGACCATCAGGTGTAGGTACACCCACAGTGCAGTTTAGGAAGGAGTTCCATGATTTTGACACTGCAGGAACAGCGATATATTATCCAAGTCAGGATGTTGAGTGGTTAGAAGGGAAACTTCCAGGTGGTCATGTTTCCAAGCATCTGCTGCCCGTGTCTTTCTTGATGGAAGCAGACTTGGGGTTGAAAGGTGCTGCTTGAGACACTTGGTGGGCTATTGCAGTGCATCTGCATTTTGTAGATGGTAAAACCATTGTACTGTGGCCACTGTACGTGTGGTAGAGGGGAGGGAATATTTGATTGGTGCAATCGAAAGCGGGCTGCTTTGTCTATGATGGTGTTGCGCTTCTTGACTGTAGGAGTGCACACACCCAGGCAAGTGGAGGGTATTCCATCAACAGTCCAGACTTGTGTCCTTGTAGTCAAGAGTGAGTTACTCGCCACAGGAATCCTAGCCTCTGACCTGCTCATGAAGCACAGTATTTTAATTGGCTTAGTCCCGTCTAGTTTCTGGTTAATGGCAACCTCCAGGAAATTTGATGAGGGGTATTCCGTGATGGTAATTGCCACTGAGGTGATGGGTGTGGTTTAGATGCTCTCTTGTTGAAAGATAGCCATTGACTGGCACTGTGTGGCGCAGATGTTACCTGCCATTTGTCAGCCCAAGCCAGGCTATTGCCCTGGTCTAGTTCATTAAGACATTGACTATTTCAGTAATCTGAGTAGTATTGAATGGTGCTAAATAAAGTGCAATCATCTCCACTCCTAACAATATTATAGAGGGATTGTCATTGAAGAAAGCAGCGAAGATGGTTGGGTCCCTAGGACACTACCCTAAAAAACTCCTGCCGTGACGTCCTGGAACTGAGCTGATTGACCTCCAGCAACCACAACCATCTTCCTTTGCGGTTAGGTAAGGACTCCAACCAACCAAGAATTTGCCCCTTGATTCCCATTGGCTCCAGTTTTGCTAGGGCTCCTTGATGCCAACTCAGTCAAAATGCTGCTTGAAGTCAGGGCATATGAACTCTCAACTCACCTCGTGAGTTCAGCTCTTTCGGTCCATGTTTGAAACCAGCAAGCTGAATGAGTCAGGAGCTGAGTGGCCCTGGTGGATCCCAAACTGGGCATCAGTGCGCAGGTTATTGATAATAATTGCAGCTTGATAGCATTGCTGATGACCCTATCCTTAGACTTTAACTGATATTGGAAATTTGACTGATGAGGCAACAATTGGTCCGGGATGGCTTTGTCCTGCTTTTTGTGTAACAGGACTACTGGGCAACTTTTTTCATCCATTGCTGAGTAGATGCCAATGAACTAGCTGCACTGGAAAGAGCTTGTTTAGGGATCAGCAAGTTTTCTGGAGCACAGTCTCAGTACTAATTGCCAAGAATATGTCCAGGGCCCAAAGATTTTGGCAGTATCCCAGTGCCTTCAGCCGTTCTTGATATCATGTGTTAATCTCCAACAGACTGCTAATTTAGCATCCCAGGGTTACACAGATCAATAGGATTCCAAAACAAAGTTGCATGGCCCCTTTAATTTTTTTTTATGCACAACCAACATGTCAAGGGCACTTACATGCAGCCAACTTGTGCAATGGCCTACATGCAGCAATGCAGCTTGGAGAGTTACAATAGCAAACCAGCCCAACACAATTCTTTTCACAGTAGAATTACTCAAAATTTCATATTTAAAACAAACATAAACTAATGTTTATAAAACAAGAGGGAACATTTCGTCCATTGCCTGGTTATGGAGGAAGAGATTAACCTAGGGACATTTGATCACCAGCCCATTCACCACCTTTACCATCCTCCTCCTTCACCACCAGCATTCATAAGTGTTAATGGTGAAAACAAAATGCAAGCAGATGCTGAAATCTGGAATAAAAGCAAAACAAGCTTGTAAAATTCAACAGGTCTGGAGCATCTGTGGAAAGAGAAACAGAGTTAAGGTTTCCATCCGTATGACTCTTCTTCAGAGCTAATTCTTCTGAGAGTCATATGGACTTGAAACATTAATTCTGTATCTTTCTCCATAGATGCCACCAGAACTGCTGATATTATCAGCATTTTTT